>NW_027331920.1:4265215-4492612 GCF_048418815.1 Hemitrygon akajei
CATTTCGTCCTTGCTTTTACCTTTTAGTCCTCATGAAATGAATGCTCTGTATTCCATCTGCCGTTTCCAATCCTAATCTGTCCAGCTCCTTCTGTGGCCTCTCTACGTCCTCAGAACTACCTTTCCCTCCATCTCTGTTCACGTCCTCTGCAGACTTTGCAAGAAATACATCATCCAAGTCATCGCCATATAGCAGAGAATAATCGGTCCCATCACAGACCCCTGTGGAATGCCATTGGACATCTGCAGCCAGACAGAAAACGCTCCATTTATTCACACGTTCTGCCTCCTGTCAATCAGCCACTGCTTTATCTGTGCTGGACTCTTTCTGTAATATCATGGGCTCGTAGCTTGTTAAACAGCCTCATGTCTGCCACCTTTTCAAAAGCCTGAAATTCAAAGTACACAACATCAACCGATTGTCCTTTGTCTATCCCGCTTGTTATTTCTTCAATGAATTTCAACAGATTTGTCAGGAAACTATGCTGACTCCGGCCCTTTTTATCATTTGCCCAAAGTGCCCTGAGACATCATCCTTAATAATCGAATCCAACATCTTCCCAAACACTGAGGTCAGACCAGCTGGCCTTCAGTTTCCTTCCCTCTGCCTCTCTCGCTTCCTGAAGAGTGGAGTGACACTGTTGTACTCCCCTTCCGCCGGAATTCCTCTTCCACACCACACTGGTCCTTACTCTTCACTTATTCCCTATTCTTCCTTATCTCTCTTCATGTCTTCACTCTGTCTTCTCCCTCTTTCAATCCCCACTCTCCTCTCTCTCTCTCTCTCTCTCTCCCTACACTCCATTTTCTCTTTTACTACCCCGTCTCTTCTGTCTTGCACCACACTCTCCCTTCTCTGCATCACATACCCTCTCTCCGTTTTTCTCCCGGACCCCACACTCCCTTCTCTCTTCTATTCCCCTATCTCCCTAATCTGTGTCCCAGGCCCCACTCTCCCGTCTTTCTTTTCCCCAATCTCACTTCGTTCTCTGCCACTCCCCACTTACCTTTCTCTGTCCCACTCCCCATTCTCCCTTCTCACTCTCCAAGTCCCCACTTTTCCCACTCTCTGACGCACTCCACACCCTTTCTTCTCTTCCACTACACACTCTCCCTCTCTCTCAGTTCTCACTCTCCCTTCTTTCTCTCAAACCGCAACAGATTCCTTCACTCTCCACACCCTCCCCACTCTACCTCCTCTCTCCCACTCCGTACCCTCACTGTGTTCTCCTCCGCTACATGTTCTACTTTCTCTCTCTGCAACTGGTCCCTCTCTCTGACACTCTCCACTCCTTCCCTCTCTCACATTACCCGATGCCCCTACGTTCTCTATCACTGCACACAGCCCCTTCTCTGTGTCTGCAACTCCCCACGCTGCCCCTCCCTCTCTCCCACTGCCCAACTGCCCTCACTCTCCCTCTCTCTTTCCTACCCCTCACATTTCATTTTCTCTCAGTTATCTGTCCCCAATCCCCACGTTCCCACTCTCCACTCTCCTGACTCTGTCCCCCACTGCCCGCACTCGCTTTTCTTTCTCATAAGCACTCTGTCCGATTTCTCTCACTTTTCCCACTCTCCCTCAATTTATTCTCCTACTCCTTAATCTCCCATCACTCTTTCACTCTCTAGACTTCCCTTCCTTCCCACTGTCCCTTCCATTTCTCCCCATTCTCCCTCCCTTTCTCCCACTCTCCCTTCCCTTTCTCCCCACTCTCCCTTCCCTTTCTCTCACTCTCCCTTCCCTTCTCCCCACTCTCCCTTCCCTACTCCCACTCTCCCCACTCTCTGAGTTCATCCAGCTTGTTTGTAAGTCTTGATTTGACCACAGTATCTGCAGTGTAGTTTGTGTTTAGCATCTCATCGGTCTTGGCTGGACACAGAGCCCAGGAGAGAATGTTCTGGAACAAGGGGAAGAAAGCCAGTGCAGGCATCCAGAAAAAGATCCCCGGGTGGACGGATGAAAGGGAGGGGTTTGAGAGTATGGCCAGCATGCTGGCAGACCACGGGAAACCAGTGGACCGGTCGGAGCAGTTAGACCCCCGTGGCGAGAAGCTGGGCCACCACGTGGTCTTCCTCCTTAAGGAATCAGGGTTCCCCAAAGCCAGGGGGAGTCAAAGGGGTGCCTCCTGGTTGTTTGCGTCCCTGCTGAGACACCAGGTCGGGATTACCGACCACATTCAGCACTGATGTGGTGAGAAGGACAAGGAGCCGGAAGAGCTCCGGCAGCGCTGCTGCACGCTGCGGGACACAAGCTGCCCGGAGCCGAGCCAAGGAGCTCGGGGTCGGGGGAACTGAGGCCGCCCGCAGGCTCACACAACTGCTGCACGCTGCGGGAGGCAGCTGCCCGGACCCGAGCCAAGGAGCTCGGGGTCAGGGGAACTGAGGCCGCCTGCAGGCTCACACAACTGCTGCACGCTGCGGGAGGCGGCACAAGCTGCCCGGACCCGAGCCAAGGAGCCCGGGGTCGGGGGAACTGAGGCCGCCTGCAGGCTCACACAACTGCTGCACGCTGCGGGAGGCAGCACAAGCTGCCCAGACCCGAGCCAAGGAGCCCGGGGTCAGGGGAACTGAGGCCGCCAGCAGGCTCACACAACTGCTGCACGCTGCGGGAGGCAGCACAAGCTGCCCAGACCCGAGCCAAGGAGCCCGGGGTCGGGGGAACTGAGGCCGCCCACAGGCTCACACAACTGCTGCACGCTGCGGGAGACAGCACAAGCTGCCCAGACCCGAGCCAAGGAGCCCGGGGTCGGGGGAACTGAGGCCGCCAGCAGGCTCACACAACTGCTGCACGCTGCGGGAGACAGCACAAGCTGCCCAGACCCGAGCCAAGGAGCCCGGGGTCGGGGGAACTGAGGCCGCCCACAGGCTCACACAACTGCTGCACGCTGCGGGAGACAGCACAAGCTGCCCAGACCCGAGCCAAGGAGCCCGGGGTCGGGGGAACTGAGGCCGCCCGCAGGCTCACACAACTGCTGCACGCTGCGGGAGACAGCACAAGCTGCCCAGACCCGAGCCAAGGAGCCCGGGGTCGGGGGAACTGAGGCCGCCTGCAGGCTCACACAACTGCTGCACGCTGCGGGAGGCAGCACAAGCTGCCCAGACCCGAGCCAAGGAGCCCGGGGTCAGGGGAACTGAGGCCGCCCGCAGGCTCACACAACTGCTGCACGCTGCGGGAGGCAGCACAAGCTGCCCACACCCGAGCCAAGGAGCTCGGGGGTCGGGGGAACTGAGGCCGCCCACAGGCTCACACAACTGCTGCACGCTGCGGGAGGCAGCACAAGCTGCCCACACCCGAGCCAAGGAGCCCGGGGTCGGGGGAACTGAGGCCGCCCACAGGCTCACACAACTATAGCAGGCGCGGGCAGCCCGTCGGTCTGGCTGCAGCCGGACCCGCTGAAGATTCGAGCCCTGGTCCAGCGCGGCGACAAGCTGGACGCGTGGCTGGGGGATGTGGACATCTGGCTGGATAGCGACGGGGAGGGGGAGCCCGAGGAGCCTAGGCCCCACAACCACCCTTCCCCCTTCTCACCCGAGCTCCAACATGCCCGACCCGTCACCACGCTGTCCCAGGTTCACCCCAGCGAGGAAGAGGAGGAGGTGGGGGACCCGCACAGACCTACCACCGGTCACTCCAAGACCACGGAGATCCGGGACTTCTCCCCCAAGGAGCCGACCCCAACTAGCGGATCGGTACCGCCAACGACCAGGCGAGCACCTGGCTGCCTGGCTGCTCCGGCTGTGGGACGAGGGGTCCCAACCTCAGACTCTCCCATCAGGAGGCAAGCGCCCTGGGAAGCCTCTCTGACCAGCAGAGCATAAACAATGCGCTGCGGGAGCCACAAACAGGAGTCCGCGATGGTACTACCCTGCGGGATCGGGTAGTGACCGCAGTCAGGGCGCGATATCCCGCCCTTCTGGAGTGGGATCTCCACAGGCGGCCGCAATGGGGTACGGTCAGCGAGGGCACTACCCTGCGGGATCGGGTAGTGACCGCGGTGAGAGCCCGATATCCCACACTTCTGGAGTGGGATCTCCACAGGCGGCCGCAATGGGGTACGGTCAGCGAGGGCACTACCCTGCGGGATCGGGTAGTGACCGCGGTGAGAGCCCGATATCCCACCCGTCTGCAGTGGGATCCCCACAGGCGGCGGTAATGGGGTACGGTCAGCGAGGGCACTACCCTGCGGGATCGGACAGTGACCGCGGTGAGAGCCCGATATCCCACCCTTCTGGAGTGGGATCTCCACAGGCGCCCGCAATGGGGTACGGTCAGCGAGGGCACTACCCTGCGGGATCGGGTAGTGACCGCGGTGAGAACCCGATACCCCACCCTTCTGGAGTGGGATCTCCACAGGCGCCCGCAATGGGGTACGGTCAGCCAGGGCACTACCCTGCGGGATCGGGTAGTGACCGCGGTACGAGCCCGATATCCCACCCTTCTGAGTGGGATCCCCACAGGCGGCCGCAATGGGGTACGATCAGCGAGGGCACTACCCCTGCGGGATCGGGTAGTGTCCGCAGTGAGAGCCCGATATCCCACCCTTCTGGAGTGGGATCTCCACAGGCGGCCGCAATGGGGTACGGTCAGCGAGGGCACTACCCTGCGGGATCGGGTAGTGTCCGCGGTTTGAGCCCGATATCCCACCCTTCTGGAGTGGGATCTCCACAGGCGGCCGCAATGGGGTACGGTCAGCGAGGGCACTACCCTGCGGGATCGGGTAGTGACCGCGGTGAGAGCCCGATATCCCACCCGTCTGCAGTGGGATCCCCACAGGCGGCGGTAATGGGGTACGGTCAGCGAGGGCACTACCCTGCGGGATCGGGCAGTGACCGCGGTGAGAGCCCGATATCCCACCCTTCTGGAGTGGGATCTCCACAGGCGCCCGCAATGGGGTACGGTCAGCGAGGGCACTACCCTGCGGGATCGGGTAGTGACCGCGGTGAGAACCCGATACCCCACCCTTCTGGAGTGGGATCTCCACAGGCGCCCGCAATGGGGTACGGTCAGCCAGGGCACTACCCTGCGGGATCGGGTAGTGACCGCGGTACGAGCCCGATATCCCACCCTTCTGGAGTGGGATCCCCACAGGTGGCCGCAATGGGGTACGATCAGCGAGGGCACTACCCTGCGGGATCGGGTAGTGTCCGCAGTGAGAGCCCGATATCCCACCCTTCTGGAGTGGGATCTCCACAGGCGGCCGCAATGGGGTACGGTCAGCGAGGGCACTACCCTGCGGGATCGGGTAGTGTCCGCGGTTTGAGCCCGATATCCCACCCTTCTGGAGTGGGATCTCCACAGGCGGCCGCAATGGGGTACGGTCAGCGAGGGCACTACCCTGCGGGATCGGGTAGTGACCGCGGTGAGAGCCCGATATCCCACCCGTCTGCAGTGGGATCCCCACAGGCGGCGGTAATGGGGTACGGTCAGCGAGGGCACTACCCTGCGGGATCGGGCAGTGACCGCGGTGAGAGCCCGATATCCCACCCTTCTGGAGTGGGATCTCCACAGGCGCCCGCAATGGGGTACGGTCAGCGAGGGCACTACCCTGCGGGATCGGGTAGTGACCGCGGTGAGAACCCGATACCCCACCCTTCTGGAGTGGGATCTCCACAGGCGCCCGCAATGGGGTACGGTCAGCCAGGGCACTACCCTGCGGGATCGGGTAGTGACCGCGGTACGAGCCCGATATCCCACCCTTCTGGAGTGGGATCCCCACAGGTGGCCGCAATGGGGTACGATCAGCGAGGGCACTACCCTGCGGGATCGGGTAGTGTCCGCAGTGAGAGCCCGATATCCCACCCTTCTGGAGTGGGATCTCCACAGGCGGCCGCAATGGGGTACGGTCAGCGAGGGCACTACCCTGCGGGATCGGGTAGTGTCCGCGGTTTGAGCCCGATATCCCACCCTTCTGGAGTGGGATCTCCACAGGCGGCCGCAATGGGGTACGGTCAGCGAGGGCACTACCCTGCGGGATCGGGTAGTGACCGCGGTGAGAGCCCGATATCCCACCCGTCTGCAGTGGGATCCCCACAGGCGGCGGTAATGGGGTACGGTCAGCGAGGGCACTACCCTGCGGGATCGGGCAGTGACCGCGGTGAGAGCCCGATATCCCACCCTTCTGGAGTGGGATCTCCACAGGCGCCCGCAATGGGGTACGGTCAGCGAGGGCACTACCCTGCGGGATCGGGTAGTGACCGCGGTGAGAACCCGATACCCCACCCTTCTGGAGTGGGATCTCCACAGGCGCCCGCAATGGGGTACGGTCAGCCAGGGCACTACCCTGCGGGATCGGGTAGTGACCGCGGTACGAGCCCGATATCCCACCCTTCTGGAGTGGGATCCCCACAGGTGGCCGCAATGGGGTACGATCAGCGAGGGCACTACCCTGCGGGATCGGGTAGTGTCCGCAGTGAGAGCCCGATATCCCACCCTTCTGGAGTGGGATCTCCACAGGCGGCCGCAATGGGGTACGGTCAGCGAGGGCACTACCCTGCGGGATCGGGTAGTGTCCGCGGTTTGAGCCCGATATCCCACCCTTCTGGAGTGGGATCTCCACAGGCGGCCGCAATGGGGTACGGTCAGCGAGGGCACCCGGGTTATCAGTGAATGGGCACTGGTCAACTGCATCTGTCAAGGTGCCTGCGACCGCAACTTCCTCGAAGGCGCAGGAGTGACCGGTGCCCCAGCAGGATACCTGGTCTCGACCGCGCGTCCCGACTTGAGTCAATCATCCTGCCCCCCCATGGCACCAGCCAGCGGTAGGACCGTACGGGATTTCATCACCCTCCTGGAGGGACTGGAATATATGCAGAGGGGAGCATCCGCCCAGGTCCGCAAGACCGAGGCAAGGACTCCAAACACAACCCCTCCCCGCTTTACACGCAGGCAGCTGTACACAGACCTGCTGCGTGCAGGGGTGGACCGTGACAGCATAGATGGCATCCCCACCCCCAACCTATATACCCTGTGGAAGGAGCACTGCTGGGGCAAATCTAGCTACAACAACACCACCATCCGTCCCGCCACCAAATCCGAGGCAGGGGGCGCCCCCAGCCCCCAGACTGCCCGGCCAGACCATGCCCACACCAACCCACCCTCTGCACCTCCCTTACCTGAAACTGCCTCGCCTGCCATCAAGACAGGACTCAGAGATTTCCTGAGACAGGAGATGTCCTACCTCAACCACCAAGGCGCCTCATCACAGGGGTGGCAGACATTCTCCACCCCCATAGGATGAAGGCCAGGGCCCCCGGCGCATTTGCTCTCTCGCCCTCTCCCGCCCGGGGGACCTGAGGCCACATATACCTGTCGTTGTACATTGGGGAAAGGGAAACACGCAGAGGTGGATGGCACTTGTCGATACAGGTGCCCAGCACACCATCCTCCCAGGCAATCCCGCCGCATAGCGCCCTACAGCCCCTTCGAGCGCCAGCTACTAGCCTGTTACCTGGCGTTCATCGACACAGAACACCAAACAGGCCCCGACCCTGTCGTCCTCCGCCCCCATCTCCCCATAATGCGATGGGTCAAGCCCCCTGATTCCTCCCACAAAGAGGGCCGTCCTCCATTGTCCAGTGGAAGCTACATTGCGGAGCGGGCTGAACCCGGTCCTGAAGGGGTCAGCCGCCTCCATGAACAAGTCATGGCTTTCCCCCAGTCCCAGAACCCTGCCCCGGACATCCCCAAGGTACAACCCTCCTCAACGTGTTGGGGTCAACCCTTCGATTCCCTCCATCCCGACGACAAACTGCACGCCTGGTTCACAGACGGCTCCAGCCGCTGGAAAGGGGGAAACCATTGTGGACAGCAGCAGCACTTCATCCCGCCACGGGCAAAATTTAACCACAGAGAGGGAGGGGGGTTCCAGCCAACTTGCCGAGCTGGCAGCAGTAGCCCTCCCCCTCCAAAACACCACCGGACCAATCCACATCTACACTGACTCCTGGGCTAATGGCATTTGCGGTGTGGATGGCCACACCGGGAGCACCGGATGCATTCCGGCCCTCACCCCATCCTCCCGTCACCACAACAGGGACCGTGTTCCCCTCGTCCTCACCTATCACCCCACCAGCCTCCGGATCCAGCATATTATCCTCCGCCACCTTCTACAGGACCCCACCACTAAGCACATCTTTCCCTCTCTACCACTCTCTGCTTTTCGCAGGGATCGTTCCCTCCGCGACTGCCTGGTCCACACGTCCCTCCCCACAGATCTCCCACCGGGTACTTATCCCTGCAAGCGTAAGTGTTACACCTGTCCCTACACCTCCTCTCTTACCACCATTCAGGGCCCTAAACAGTCCATCCAGGTGATGCAACACTTCACTTGTGAGTCTGTCGGGGTCATCTATTGCATCCGGGGCTCCCAGTGCGGCCTCCTCTACATCGGTGAGACCCGACGCAGATTGGGGGACCGCTTCGACGAGCACCTCCGCTCCGTCCCCCACAACATACAGGATCTCCCGGTTGCCACCCACTTCAACTCTGGTTCACATTCCCATTCGGATATGTCCATACATGGCCTCCTCCACTGCCATGATGAGGATAAACTCAGGTTGGAGGAGCAACACCTCATCTACCGTCTGGGTAGTCTCCAGCCCCTTGGCATGAACACCAAATTCTCCAACTTCCTCTCCGTTCCCCCATGCCTCTCTCACTCTGCCTGCTCCTCCAGCTGCCTATCACCTCCCTCATGATTCTGCCTTCTTCTACTACCCATAGTGCTTTCCCCTTACATTCCTTCTTCACCTTTCCTGCCTATCCCCTCTGTGCTTCCCCACTCCCACCCCTCGATCTTTCCTCTGATTAGTTTTTCACCTGGCACCCACCAGCCTTCTCCTTCCCACCCTCACCCACCTTCTTTGTAGGGCCCCTGCCCCCTCCCTCTTCAGTCCTGACGAAGGGTCTCGGCCCGAAACGTTGACTGCTCGTTTCCACGGACGCTGCCTGACCTGCTGAGTTCCTCCAGCTTGTTTGTACGTGTTGATCTTTGTTTAACTGTGTTTCCTAATATAATCTTCCAAACCCAAAACTAATTCGAAAGTTTTCCGAATTCCCGACTGATAAAACGTGAAATCAACTCTTTTATCAAAAAAATGCAAACTCTCGATTACCACACATTCCACAAGTTTTCATAAAAGAGACGTTTATGATATTGGCCTATAACAAGGAGGATTAGACGGGGAGCCGCAGGTTTTAGAATGGACACTGTTACAACAACCATTTTCCATGAGGAAAGTGGATGGCCAAACCTCCAAATACGATTCAAAAAGTTAATATTTTCACACAAGGAACTACATACATACCTGTTGAATCAAGAATTTCTACTACACGTGCGTCATACATTTTATTCCCTTTCACAACTCTATACCCTGCCCCTTTCCTTATAAAACTGCCAACTAACTAACTAACCCCTCCACCAACTAACCTGTCAAGCCTAACGACAATATAATCCTCCACAGGAATAAAAATTTAAAATGTGCAGGTTTCCTGAACAGATATGACATCGGAAGAATCTGAAAATCAGAAATAAACTTCTTAAAGTCTTGACCATTATATATCAGATTTCTTGCATTTCCTTGGTATATTTTAATACTATTATGTATGTTGACAAGTAGACTGGGATACAGATACCCCACCCAACAAAACTTCATTTAAAGCTTCCCACAAAACACCAGTTACACCAAGATACCTTTCTGCAGTTTTCACAATAATTTTAATTTCCTCAGTAGGATGAGATGTCTGATCAGTACAATTCACCTCATTGGTTATAAACATCACAAACTTCATTTTATCCAGCAGTGAAGTATCTTTGGTGAGAGAACTGTGATGCCGGCATATATCCACTGACGTCACAGTCTGTTCTCTGAGTGGGATCACTTTATCCAGTTTACCTGCTCTGCTTGCTGTACTTGTCCTTGAACAGGCCCTTCTGCTCACTGTGTTGTTCTGAACCAATTGAACAGGTCATTTCATGCCTTACTAAACCAATCCCTTCTGCCTACACAAGGCACACATCCTTCCATTCGCCTCACATTCACGTGGTATCTAATAGCCTCTATCACATCTGCCTCCACCACCACCCGATATTCACTCCAGACACCCACCACTATGAGAATGAAAAACAAAACTTGAAACGCAAATCTCCTTTAAACATTCTGAGTCAGGTTTTTAACATCTTTGTTTTTTCTAATTGTTTTTTTCCAACAGCAGCTATGCAGAGAGAAGATACAAAATTACAGTAAATTACAAAATACATAAATAGTGCAAAAAGGACCAATGAGGATGTGTTCCCCCTTTCTCCTGAACTGCAAGGAAATAGATTGCTCTGCCTCTGGCTAGGATCATTATGTCCTCATTGTCCACGGGAATGGTCCCGGAGGATTGGAGGGAGGCGAATGTTATCCCCTTGTTCAAAAAGGTTAGTAGGGATAGTCCGGATAATTATAGACCATTGCGCCTTACATCTGTGGTGGGAAAGCTGTTGGAAAAGATTCACAAAGATAGGATTTATTGCCATTTAGAGAATCATGGTCTGATCAGTGACAGTCGGCATGGCTTTCTGAAGGACAGATCGTGTCTTACAAGCCTGATGGAGTACTTTTAGAAGGTAACCAGGCATATAGATGAGGGTTGTGCTGTGGATGTAATCTACATGGATTTTAGTAATGCATTTAATAAGGTTCCACATGGTAGGCTTATTCAGAAAGTCAGAAGGCATGGGATCCAGGGATGTTTAACCAGGTGGATTCAGAATTGGCTTGCCTGCAGAAAGCAGAGAGTTGTGGTGGAGGGAGTACATTCGGATTGGAGGGTTGTGACTAGTGGTGTCCCACAAGGATCAGTTCTGGGATCCCCACTTTTCGTGATTTTTATTAACGACCTGGACGTGGGGGTAGAAGGACGGGTTGGCAAGTTTGCAGAAGACACAAAGGTTGGTGGTGTTGTGGATAGTGCAGAGAATTGTCAAAGATTGCAGAGAGACATTGATAGGATGCAGGAGTGGGCTGAGAAGTGGCAGATAGAGTTCAACCTGGAGAAGTGTGAGGTGGTACATTTTAGAAGGACAAACTCCAAGGCGGAGTACAAAGTAAATGGCAGGATCCTTGGAAGTGTGAAGGAGCAGAGGGATCTGGGGCTACATGTCCACAGATCCCTGAAAGTTGCCTCACAGGTAGACAGAGTAGTTAAGAAAGCTTATGGGGTGTTACCTTTCATAAATCGACGGATGGAGTTTAAGAGTCGCGATGTAATGATGCAGCTCTATAAAACTCTGGTTGGGCCACACTTGGAGTACTCTGTCCAGTTCTGGTCACCTCACTATAAGAAGGATGTGGAAGCATTGGAAAGGGTACAGAGTAGATTCACCAGAATGCTGCCTGGTTTAGAGTGTGTGGATTATGATCAGAGATTAAGGGAGCTAGGGCTTTACTCTCTGGAGAGGAGGATGATGAGTGGAAAAATGATAGAGGTATAGTTGATATTAAGGGGAACAGATAGAGTGGACAGCCAGCGCCTCTTCCCCAGGGCACCACTGCTCAATACAAGAGGACATGGCTTTAAGGTAAGGGGAGGGAAGATCAAGGGGATATTAGAGGAAGATTTTATACTTGGAGAGTGGTAGGTGCGTGGAATGCACTGCCCGAATCAGTGGTGGAGGCAGATACACTAGTGAAGTTTAAGAGACTGTTAGACAGGTATATGGAGGAATTTAACCTTAGGGAGGCAGAGTTTAAGGGTCGGCACAACATTGTGGGCCGAAGGGCCTGTAGCGTGCTGTATGGTTCTATGTTCTATCTATTTCTCGCTGGAATCTCTCTTTTAATTTAATTTTTTATTGAAGGCACGACACAGTACAGAAAACATAATGCATTACATTTTCCTCCATTTTGTTTTTATACCTTACCCCTGAACACCACAACGTCATCAGTGGGGCCTTCTGGGAGTTGTAGTCATTGGGCCTCGCTCGCTCCCTGTCAAAGCTTGTTTCGTCAGCCACCACAGACGTCACCGAAACAGACCCACCGAGGCGCGAAGGGGAATCACACCCGTCCTTGTGGGCGCCGAGGCCGGCGACACCGACAGAAGCGAATCGCTGATCTCCGCCATGGCGATGGAGCGGAAGAGGAGGGGCTAATCATGGGCCGATTTCTTCCAGCCTATCGTAGCTCAGATGTAACACTGACCCCTGCTGTCATTGGCTGTGGTGCATGTCGCTCAAATGGGAACTCGGAGGGTGATTAGTTTATGTGAACGTCAGTCAGCCTTCCTGTCTTTATGAGTTTGGATTTGAATTTATAACGAGACAGGAAGCAAATTGGGAGAAATGTGAGTTTTTATGTGATGGTGCATCAGTCTCCGAGTTACATTATTAACAATAAAAGGGCAAAGGCCGTTGTGAGGAAGTAGGTGATTTACTGGAGTTTATATGGAGATAATATTGGAAGGGATATCAAACTTGGAATTGTTTGGGATACGATTTAGAAAATGGGGGGATTTGTGGGGATCATAATATTCCAGTGTTGATTAATGAGGGCAAAATGATTGTTACTGAAACAGGGAAGGTTGTGTTACTGGCTGGGTCATTTGTTGAGATTCATAATCAGGATAATTTAAGTGAAGAAGTTAAACAATGTAGGGATATGTTTTTCAGTGCTGGAATGATGTGCTGGAAGTCAGCTGTAGTAATCATAGTATCACTGATGGAGAGATTTATTTGTATGAATTTAAGACGTCTATTAATAATGCAGGTCAGGTGCTCCCAGGAAAGAGTGATATTTGAAATTGTAATTGTTTCTAATTCGCTTTTGTGAAAGTATTAAATGTTTGAATTGAGCATCTACTTTCCTCATGGAAAATGGAAATAGTAGTGCCTATTCTAAAACCTGGCAGATCCCCATTTGATCCTTCTAGTTCAGGGCCTATATCATGAATGTCTCATTTATGTAAACTTATGGAATGTATGGTAATCAAGCGCTTGAGTTATATTTTGGAAAGAGTGGTGATAAAGTGTTTTATTAGAGTGGATTTTGGAAGGGTGAAATGACATTAGATTCAGTTTTAGGTTTGGAAGATGATATTCGGAAAGCACAATTAAATAAAGATGTTGTAATAGCAGTATTTCTTGATACTGAAAAGGGAAATGATATGGAAGAAAGGACTTTTGATTAAATTAGGAGTGAGGGGGACATTGTATAATTTTTCTGGGTTTTTTATTTGGACAGACTGTGCAAGTACCGGTCGGCATGTTATGTTTGTGTTTCTATGAGATAGAGAATGGGATCCCACAAGGCAGAATTTGTAACCCTTCATTATTTAATATTATGATTAATGATATTTTCTCTGAGATGGGAAAATGGGATACCCTGGGTAAATCACAATATACAGATGACGCAGCTTTATGGATTAGAGGTATTAATTGCAATTTACAATTAATAGGTAAAACAATGGACAAATTGATGAGGATTTTAAGCTTTCAGTCGTTAACACACTGCATGGTTTACAAACAGCATTAATAGACTTGCACTTGATTTTAAATTATATGATTAATATCTTGAGGAAGTGTCAGTGGTAAGATTTCTCAGTATGTGGATGGATAATAAGCTGACGTGGAAGCACCTATCGGTAAAATAATTGATAAATGTAAAGGAGCTTTAAATCTCCTCAGACATCTATGTGGGTATTCTTGGGTGCATCATGAAAATCTTTGTTGACCAATTATATTTGTTTAATTTCATCTGTTCTTGATTATGTCTTTGTGGCCTATGGATCAGCTTCATCTTCAAATTAAAAATGTTTGTTTGTGATACAATTACAGACTTTAAGATTGTGTTCTGGTGCGGTAATGTTGTCTCCTGTTTTGGCTTTACTGATTGCAATGGGACAATTGCCCTCAAAGTAATAGAGGTTCAAGTTGATGTCAACATACTGGATTAATTTGCGGGGGCAAGGAAATGATTATCCTGTTAAAGGTGTGCTGGAGGACGGTTGGGGACATCACAAGAAGAGTGTTTTTTGTTTTGAGTGGCTGGGTTCTTATCACGCTGGGAATATGGGTGTATTTGATGATACAACATGTCCCACTGTAGCTTTCTCTGTAACCCCACCTTGTTTTTTTCCAATGACTTCAGTTGATTTTAGGTTACACGATCGGATTCGGTTCTGCCTGAGAGTCTGTTGCTTCATCAGTATATTAATGAAAGTTATTATACAGTAACCATTTCTACAGATGAATCAAAAGATAAGTTAACTGGGGATGTTGGTATGGCTGTTTTTGTGTGCCTGAATTGCAGGTAATGATAAAGAAATGACTTATAGCCATTTATCAGCAAAGGAAGCAGAATTCTTTCCCAACAATATAGGCTTACAGTGGGTGGAGGAAATTGGTCCTTATAATTTGCTCAGAATACATTTCGGTTTTGATTAGTCTTAAACAGGTCATTCTGGCAGTAGATCAGATTGACTGTTGGAAACTTGTCAAACCGTATTTCATATATAAAGTTTGATTTATATGTCTGCACATTATGGACCCTGCACATCACACTGTTGAGGGAAATGATGATATTGACTGTTTAGCACCAAAAGCTATTAAATGTTAAACTGTGGATATAGACCTTCCACTCAGCAAATTAGAAGCTAAAGGGTTGGTAGTGTTAAGAATTAGGGGCTTATGGCAAGACGTAGGATAATGGACATAAGGACAGACACCTTTACAGAATACATAAACCTATTGGGTTTATAGAAGAAGGGCTTAAAACAAGGGAAGGAATGATATTGACATGACATAGAAATGTCCACACTATGCTTAATTATGCCTTGTAACTAACTGGAAAATTTCATTCTGTGTAGTGTACATTTTGTCATTATGAAACTGTCGAAACACATACTATTTCAATGTGAAGCGTATAAGGCTGAAGAAAAATCAAATGCAGTCTTCAGTACAATCTTTGCGAGGGTAGATAGTTTTCAAATAAAAACTATTAAATTATGGGACTGACTTTAAATCAATTCATAGTTTGAGCTGGAAAAGGCATGTAATAATTGTGTTAATCCTAAGGAAATGGCATATAAGGTAGCAAAGGTGAGTAGGATGTTGAATTATTGGGATGCTCTTAAAATCCAACAAAAGGCAATGAAAAAAGCCATAAGAATGGTCAAGACGAAATATGAGGGCAAACTGGCCAATAATATAAATCAGGATACTGGAAGTTTAGTTTTCAGTTACATGAAGAGTGAAAGGGAGATGAGAGTTGATACTGGACCACTGGGAAAATGATGCTGGTGAAGTAGTAATGGGGGACAAAGAAATGGCAGATGAACTTAATGAACAATCTTCACTGTCTTTTCTGGTCAGCACCGCCCCCACTTGTCCCATTTAACCTGTCTCATTATGGGTGGACTTTAGGACCCGGGGGAGCTCAGGACCTGCCGCCCACAACTGGTGCTGAATCCCCGGTGTTTCTGTTCGGTTGACGGATGCGGTGAACGAGTTAAAATTAATCGATCGACAATTCTTATGTCGTGTTTATTTCACTCCAAAGAACCATAGAACACTACAGCACAGAAAACAGGCCATTTGGCGCTCCTAGTCTGTGCGGAAACTTTATTCCGCTCGTCCCATTGACCTGCACCCAGTCCGTAACCCTCCAGACCTCTCCCATCCGAGTATCTATCCAATTTATTCTTAAAACTTCAGAGTGAGCCCACATTTACCACCTCAGATGGCAGCTCGTCCCACACTCCCACCACTCTCTGAGTGAAGAAGATCCTCCTAATGTTCCCCCTAAAGCTTTCCCCTTTCACCCTAAAACCATGTCCTTTCGTATTTATCTTTCCTAATCTAAATGGAAAGAACTTACTCGCATTTACTGTCTATACCCCACATAATTTTGTAAACCTCTATCAAATCTCCCCTCATTCTTCTACGCTTCAAGGAATAAAGTCCTAACCTGTTCAATCTTTCCCTGTAACTCAACTCCTGAAGACCTGGCAACATCCTAGTAAATCTCTGCACTCTTTCAATCTCTCCAACCTCTCCATGGATACCTCATGTCTGAACTTTCTGAACTAACCTCCCATGTGGGATCTTGTCAAAGACCTTACTAAAGTTCATGTAGACAACATCCACAGCCTTTCCTTCACCTACTTAGTTGGTAACCTCCTCGAAATCTCTTTGAGGTTCATTAAACACGATCTACCATGCACAAAGCCATACTGACTATCCTTAATCAGCCCTTAGCTGTCCAAATACTTGTAAATCCGATCTCTCAGAACATCTTCCAATAATTTACATACTACTGATGTCAGGCTCACTGGCCTGTAATTACCTGGTTTACTATTGGAGCCTTTTTTAAACAATGGAATAACATGAGCTACCCTCCAATCCTCCGGCACTGCACCCGTGGCTGAGGACATTTTAAGTATTTCTCTCAGGGCCCCTGCAATTTCTACTCTAGTCTCTCTCAGTGTGCGAGAAATTATCAAGTCAGGCCCGAGGGATTTATCTACCTTTATGCGCTGTAAGGCAGCAAGCACCTCCTCCTCTTTAATCTACAAATGTTCCATGACACTACTGCTTGTTTGCCTTCCTTCCATATACACTATGCCAGTTTCCTGAGTAAATACTGATGCAAAAAAACTGTTTAAGATCTCCCCCCATCTCGTAAGGCTCCACACACAGACGACCACTCTGATCTTCTAGGAGACCAATTTTGTCCCTTACTATCCTTTTACTCTTAATATACTTGTAGAAACCCTTCAGGTTTTCCTTCACATTATCTGCCAAAGCCACCTCATGTCTTCTTTTTTTCCTTCCTGATTTCCTTCTTTAGTATTTTCTTACGTTTTCTATACTCTTTAAGTAACTCATTTGCTCTTTGTTGCCTCTACCTGCTATACACTTCTCTCTTTTTCTTAACCAGATCGCCAATATCCCTTGAAAACCAAGGTTCCCTATGCCTGTTAACTTTGTCTTTAATCCTGGCAGGAAAATGCAAACGCTGCACCCTCAAAATTTCACATTTGGAGGTCTTCCACTTACTGAACACATCCTTGTCAGGGGAAAAAAAACTTATCCCAATCCACTCTTCCTAGATCTTTTTTCATTTCCACAAAATTAGCCCTTCTGCTATTTAGAACCTCAACTCGAGGACCAGACCTATCCTTATCCGTAATTAACTTGAAACTGATGACATTATGGTTACTGGACCCAAAATGTTCGCCGACACATACTTCTGTCACCTGACTGTCTGGTTTCCTAATAGGAGATCAAGTATTGCATCCTCTCTCGTAGGTACCTCTATATATTGATTTAGAAAACTTTCCTGAAAACATTTCACAAACTCCAAGCCATCTAGCCCTATTACAGTTTGGGAGTCCCAGTCAAGTTAAAATCCCCTACTTCCTGTTTCCTACATTGGTCTACTATCTTTATACAGATTTGCTCTTCCAATTCTCTCTGACTATTGGGCGGTCTATAATACACCCCTATTAGTGTGGTCACACCTTTCCCGTTCCTCAGCTCCACCCATATGGCTTCTGCAGACAAGCCCTCCGGTCTGTCCTGTCTACGCACAGCTGTGATATTTTCCCTGACTAGTAATGCCACTCCTCCCCCTTTCATCCCTCCCCCTCTATCACGTCTGAAACAACGAATATTTCTATCATGTATAAACCTTAGGTGAGAGGTTATCTTTTTGTATTAATGTATTAAAAATAAATTATAAATTCTACCTATGGAACCTCTTACTAAAGGATTCATATTCAAAATAGTATCCAACAAATCAGATTCTTGCATATATGGAAACTTAGATAATTATTTTTGTAAAAAATTTCTAACCTGAAGATATTGCAGAAAGTGTGTATGAGAGAATATTTGCTAATGAAATCTTCAAAAGTCATCAATCGACCATCACAAAATAAATGATAATAAAAATAAATCTGCAAAAAATATAGATCCCCTTAATCACTAAAGATTAAACATTTTTGGGAGAGAGAACTTAATGTGACCTTTGTTAATGAAGATGGTCAATTCTTCTTTAATATGTGCCAATCAGTGTTTAATTCAATTTAAAATTGTTCACTGTTACTATTTAACAAAGGAGAGACTATCCAAAATATTTCCTAACATAGACAATTATTGCGATAGGTGTAAAACTGAAGTAGCCACTTTTTCACGTATGTTGTGGTCATGTTCTTCATCAAAATCTTTTTGGAAATCTTTATTTTCTACAATTTCTAAAGCTCTGAAAATTAATTTACAACCTAATGTACAAACCTTTGATTTCTGTCTATACATGCAGTCCTCCCATGACCTTTATCCTCCTCCACCTCACTATCTGCTCTAACACTCTGGTTCCCCTCCCTCTGCAAATCTTTTTTACCCCTTCCCCCCGAGCAGCACTTGCAAATCTACCCGCAAGGATGTTAGTCCCCCTCCAGTTTAGGGGCAAACCGTCCCCTCGGAACAGGCCCCACCTTCCCGGGAACAAAGCCCAATTGCTCAGAAACATGAAGCCCTCCCTCCTGCACCATCTCCTTAGCCACGTATTTAGCTGCACTCTCCGCACATTTATATTTACAGGGACTTTACTCCTGACGCCGGTCCCGGGGACCCGACCCGTTTACAGACCCGGAGGGGAACCGGAGCAGATTCTCAGCCACTGGTTTTCACCCACAGTCCGGAAGAAAGGATAAAGTTTCCCCGTGAATTTATTCCCAGTGAAGGTGTGGAGATGGGACTTGGTCTCCGCGTTGTAAAATGAAACTGTCCCGGACTCGTAACTGAGATAAACTCCCACCCTCCCGGGGATGGGACCGGCAGGGAGACGGCACTCGGGGGAGGGGATACCGAACACGTCACAATCCCGATGTAACACGTCATCAAACCGCCCGATGACCCAGAATCCGGTCTCCGGACTCAGACTGACCCCTCCCTTCCTCTCCACAGACTCTGCGGCGACTCCCAGATACCAGACCCGATTCCCCGTCACCTCCACCTCCCAGTAATGTCTCCCCGATGTGAATCCCTCCGATCCCAGCACACAAGACCAGTTGGTGAATCTCTTCCCGGTGTCAGGGAGATTCCTCCAGGTCCCGGTCCGTCTCACACTCTTCCGATCCTCAGACACCTCGAGACACGGACTCGCCGTTTCCACATCCAGGGTGACAGAGACTGGGGGGAGAAGCAGAGAATTAGAGAGTCCCCGGGGATCCGGGGGAGACTCGGGCAGCGCGGCCCCGGGGATCGGGGAGAGACTCGGACAGCGCGGCCCCGGGGATCGGGGGGAGACTCGGGCAGCGCGGCCACAGGGATCGGGGGGAGACTCGGGCAGCGCGGCCCCGGGGATCGGGGGGAGACTCGGGCAGCGCGGCCCCGGGGGATCGGGGGGAGACTCGGGCAGCGCGGCCCCGGGGATCGGGGGAGACTCGGACAGCGCGGCCCCGGGGATCGGGGGGAGACTCGGGCAGCGCGGCCCCGGGGATCGGGGGGAGACTCGGGCAGAGCGGCCCCGGGGATCGGGGGGAGACTCGGACAGCGCGGCCCCGGGGATCGGGGGGAGACTCGGGCAGCGCGGCCCCGGGGATCGGGGGGAGACTCGGGCAGCGCGGCCCCGGGGATCGGGAGCGGGGGGAGACTCGGACAGCGCGGCCCCGGGGATCGGGGGGAGACTCGGGCAGCGCGGCCCCGGGGATCGGGGGGAGACTCGGACAGCGCGGCCCCGGGGATCGGGGGGAGACTCGGGCAGAGCGGCCCCGGGGATCGGGGGGAGACTCGGACAGCGCGGCCCCGGGGATCGGGGGGAGACTCGGGCAGCGCGGCCCCGGGGATCGGGGGGAGACTCGGGCAGCGCGGCCCCGGGGATCGGGGGGGGGGGCGGACTCGGACAGCGCGGCCCCGGGGATCGGGGGGAGACTCGGGCAGCGCGGCCCCGGGGATCGGGGGGAGACTCGGGCAGCGCGGCCCCGGAGATCGGGGGGAGACTCGGGCAGCGCGGCCCCGAGGATCGGGGGGAGACTCGGGCAGCGCGGCCCCGGGGATCGGGGGGAGACTCGGGCAGCGCGGCCCCGGAGATCGGGGGGAGACTCGGGCGGCGCGGCCCCGAGGATCGGGGGGAGACTCGGGCAGCGCGGCCCCGGGGATCGGGGGGAGACTCGGGCAGCGCGGCCCCGGGGTTCGTGGGGAGACTCGGGCAGCGCGGCCCCGGGGATCGGGGGGAGACTCGGGCAGCGCGGCCCCGGGTTCGGGGGGAGACTCGGGCAGCGCGGCCCCGGGGATCGGGGGAGATTAATGTCTAATGTCTCCCCAGGGTTTTCCGCTGGACGGAGAGCAGAGAGACCCCTGGCCCTTGACTCCTCAGACAGGGGAAACATCCTCCCTCACTCCTGCCTGTTGACCCCTGAAAGAATTTTGTGTTTCCATGAGATCTCCTCTCATTCTTCGAAACTGGGAACAGAGAACATAGAGCAGTACAGCACAGGAACAGGCCCGTCATACAATGTTCACATTCATTTGTGAGTGTGAAGTGGGGGCAGTGTGATGGTTTGAGACAGTAAAGGAGGTGATAATGGGAACCAGTAGGGGAGAGATGAATGGCAGATTGAACCAGGAAGGGGAGGAGTGGAAAGCCTGTGGGTGAACTGTGTGTGTAGACGTAATGAGAAGTTGGAGGGGGCAAAGATGTCAGGTGAGGATGACTTTGTCCCCTTTCCCACAACCCCATCCCCCACAGCCCCTCATTAGGACAGGGGATGAATTTGCAGTGACCCTTAAGCAACACAGGTCCTGAAGAAGTGTTTCAGTCTGAACCGTCGACTATTTACTCTTTTCCATAGAAACTTCCCGGCCTGCTGTTCCCCCAACAATTTGTGTGTGTTACTCTGCTTTAAATATACTCAATTATTTGGCCTCCACAACTGCCTGTGGCAGATTCACTATCCAGTGGATAAAGGATTTCCTCCTCATCTCTGTCCTAAATGGACATCCCTATAGTCGGAGGTTGTGCTTACCGTTCTCGACCCACCCACATCCTCCCAACATCAACTCTCTCCATACAGGTGTCAGAGAGATCTGGCGAGACCCTTCATCAGGACCTGTGTAGCTTGGATTACCAGCATCTGCAGATTTTCTCCTGTTTGATTTTTAAAGCAGAAGTTAATAAGTAAACTTCTTGATTAGTCAGATTCTCAAAAGTTATGGGTAAGAAGCGGGAGAATAGGGTTGACAGGGATAATAAATCAGCTGTTTTGCTAAACTCCCGTGAGTACAGGCCCAGAACCATCAAACACTCCTCATATGTTCATTCTTGTGAATCTTCTGGACCCCTCCAATGCCAGTACATGTTTTCCAATAGAAAGGACCCAAAACTGCTCACAGTACTCCAAGTGTGGTCTGACCAATGCCTTATAAAACCTCAGAATTACATCCTTGCTCTTGTACTCTAATCCTCTCGAAATGAAAGCAAACATTGAGTTTGCCAATCTTACCACTGACACAAACTGCAAGTTAACCTTCAGGGAATCCTGCACAAGGACACCCATGTCCCTTTGCATCTCTGATTTTTCAATTTCGCCCTGTTTACAGAATTGTCTATGCCTTTATTCCTTTAGCCAAAGTCATACCTGCCTAAGTTTGTACCTGTCAAACTCTACCTGTGCTACAAGATCCTTATTCCTTATACTGGTTCTTTCAAATAAGACCATAAGACAAAGCAGCAGAAGCCGGCCATTCGGCCCTTCGAATCTGCTCCGCCATTTTATCATGAGCTGACCAATTCTCCCATTTATTCCCACTCCCCCACCTTGTCACCATGACCTTTGATGCCCTGGCTACTCACATACCTATCAATCTCTGTCTTAAATACACCCAATTACCTGGCCTCCACTGCTGCAAGAAATTCACAGATTCACCACCTGAAAAAATTTCTTCGCATCTCCATTCTGAATGGGCTCCTTCAATCCTTAAGTCATGCTCTCTCGTACTAGACTCCCCCACCATGGGAAACAACTTTGCCACATTCACTCTGTCCATGCCTTTTAACATTCGAAATGTTTCTGTGAGGTTCCCCGTCATTCTTCTAAACTCCACGGAGTACAGTCCAAGAGCAGTCAAATGTTCCTCGTATGTTAACCCTGTCATTCCTGGAATCATTCTAGTCAATCTTCTCTGAACCCTCTCCAATGTCAGAACATCCTTTCTTAAATAAGGAGCCCAAAACTGTACACAGTATTCCAAGTGAGGTCTTACCAGTTCCTTATAGAGTCTCAACATCACACCCCTGCTCCTATACTCTATTACTCTGGAAATGAATGCCAACATTGCATTCGCCTTCTTCACCACCGACTCAACCTGGAGGTTAACCTTAAGGGGATCCTGCACGAGCACTCCCAAATTCTGTTGCATCTCAGGACTTTGAATTCTCTCTCCATTTAAATAATAGTCTGCCCGTTTATTTCTTCTACCAATGTGCATGACCATACGACTTTCAACATTGTATTTCATTTGCCACTTCTTTGACCATTCTCCTAATCTATCCGTCTCTCTGCAGACTCTCTGTTTCCTCAGCACTACCGTCCCCTCCACTTATCTTTGTATCATCAGCAAACTTAGCCACAAAGCCATCTATTCCATCATCCAAATCGTTGATATACAACGTAAAAAGAAGTGGCCCCAACACGGACCCCTGTGGAACACCACTGGTAACTAGCAGCCAACCAGAATGGGATCCTTTATTCCCTCTCTCTGTTTCCTGCCAATCAGCCAACGCTCTATCCACATATGTAAACTTCCCGTAATTCCATGGGCTATCTTGTTCAGCGGCCTCATGTGCGGCACCTTGTTAAAGGCCTTCTGAAAATCCAAATACACAACATCCACTGCATCTCCCTTGTTTAGCCTACTTGTAATCTCCTCAAAAAATTTCAATGTGTTTGTCAGGCAGGATTTTCCTTTAAGGAAACCATGCTGAGTTTGGCCTATCTTGTCATATGCCTCCAGGTACTCGGTAACCTCATCCTTGACAATTGACTCCAACATCTTCCCATCCACCGATGTCAAGCTAACAGGTCTATAATTTACTTCTTGCTTCCTTGCCCCCTTCTTAAATACCAGAGTGGCATTTGCAATCTTCCACTCCTCCAGAACCATTGCCAGAGTCTATTGACTTTTGAAAGATTATTGCTAATGCCTCCACAATCTCCACAGCTACTTCCTTCAAATCACAAGAGTGCATTCCATCTGGTCCTGGAGATTTATCTACCCTTAGACTATTCAGCTTCCTGAGTACTTTCTCTGTCGTAATTGTGACTGCGCACACTTCTCTTCCCTGACACCCTTGAGTGTCCGGCATACTGCTGATATCTTCCTCAGTGAGGACTGATGCAAATACTCATTCAGTTCCTCAGCCATCTGCTTATCTCCCATTACAATTTCTCCAGCATCATTTTCTATCGGTCCAATATCCACTCTCACCTGTTTTTTTACTCTTTATATACTTGAAAAAGATTTTAGTATCTTATTTGATATTATTCGCTAGCTTCCTTTCATAGTTCATCTTTTCCCTCTTAATGGCCTTCTTAGTTTCCGTTTGTAAGTTTTTAAAACCTTCCCAATCCTCTATCTTCCCACTAATTTTTGCTTCCTTGAATGTCCTCTCCTTTGCTTTTACTTTGGCTTTCACTTCTCTTGTCAGGCACAGTCGCATCCTTTTTCCATTCGAAAATTTTTCTTATTTGGAATATATCAGTCTTGCACCTTCCTCACTTCTCGCATAAACTCCAGCCACTGCTGCTCTGCCATCCTCCCGCTAGTGTCCCTTTCCAGTCAAATTTGGCCAGTTCCTCTCTCGTGCCACTGTAATTTCCTTTACTCCACTGAAATACCGACACATCGGATTTCGGCTTCTCTTTCTCAAATTTCACAGTGAACTCAATCATGTTACGATCACTGCCTCCGAATGGTTTCTTCACCTCAATCTCTCTAATCACCTCTGGGTCATTACACAATATCCAATCCAGTACCTCTGATCCCCTAGTGGGCTCAACAACAAGCTGTTCTGAAAAGCCATCTCGTAGACATTCAACAAATTCTCTGTCTTGAGATCCAGTGTCGACCTGATTTTCCCAATCCACTCGCATGTTAAAATCCCCCACAATTATCATAACACTGCCCTTCTGGCAAACCTTTTCTATTTCCTGTTGTAATTTGTAGTCCACATCACTGCAGCTGTTAGGAGGCCTGTAGATAACTGCCATCAGGGTCCTTTTACCCCTGTGATTTCTTAGCTCAACCCAGAAAGATTCTGCACCTTCCGATCCTATGTCACCTCTTTCTAATGATTTAATATCATTTCTTACCAATAAAGCCACGCCACTCCCTCTGCCTACCTGCCTGTCCTTCTGATACACCGTGTATCCTTGGACGTTCAGCTCTCAGAGACATGCATCCTTTAGCCACGTCTCAGTGATGGCCACAAAATTACACCTGCCAATCTGTAGCTGTACGACAAGATCATCCACCTTATTCCCTATGCTGTGTGTATTTAAGTATAACACATTAAGTCCAGTATTTGGTACTTTTTGTTTTGATTGCACTGCAACTCATCCCACTGGCTGCAAATTTGCCCCATCACCTGCCTATCCTTCCTGACATCTTTACTGCTCAGTATCTTAGATTTATTTCTGTTTTCCCCCTCCTCCGCTCTATCATTCCGGTTTCCCATCCCCCTACCAAATGAGTTTAAATCCTCCCTAACAGCTCTATTAAACATTCCCGCTATGGTTCAGGTGTAACCCGTCCTTTTTGAACAGGTAATACTTCCCCCTGAAGAGATCCCAATGATCCAAGAATCTGAAGCCCTGCCCCCTGCACCAGTCTCTCAGCCACACATTCATCTGCCTGATCCTACTGTTCTTGCCCTCGCTAGCACGTGGCACAGGTAGCAATCCTGAGATTACTACCCTGGAGGTCCTGCTTCTCAGCTTCATTCCTAACTCCCGGAAATCTCTCTTCAGGAACTCCTCCCTTTTCCTCTCTATGTCATTGGTACCAACATGTACCAAGACAGCTGGCTGCTCGCCCTCTCCCTTCAGGATATTCTGGACCCGATCCGAGACATCCCGTACCCTGGCACCTGGGAGGCAGCACACCATGCGGGTATCTCTATCAGGCTCACAGAATCTCCTGTCTGTTCCCCTGGCTATGGAATCCCCTATGACTACCGCATTCCTCTTCTCCCTCCTACCCTCCTGCACAACAGTGCCAGGCTCAGTGCCAGAGACCCGGTCATCGTGGCCGTCCCCTGTCAGGTCATCCCCCTCAACAGCATCTGAAACGATATACTTGTTGCTGAGGGGGGCAGCCACAGGGGTGCTCTCCACTATCCGGGCATTTCACTTCCCACTCCTGACAGTCACCCAGTTTTCTGACCCCTGTAGCCTAGGGATGACTACCTCCCTGTAGCTCCTGTCTATCACCTCTTCATTTTCTCTAATAAGCAGTAGGTCATCAAGCTGCAGCTCCAGATCCCTAACACGGTCTCCGAGGAGCTGAATATCGGTTCACCTGGTGCAGATGTGGCTATCAGAGAGGCTGGAGGTCTCCCAGGATTCCCACATCTGACACCCTGAACAAAGCACTAACCCTGCAGACATGCTAACTAATTCTACAGGAATGAAACAAAGAAAGATAGGTCTACTCACCCACTTACTTCGCCAAGCACACGGACTTTTTAAAGCGTTAGCTAATGTGCCCTGCTATTACCCCGTCCGTCCGGACCGATTTGCCAAGGGGAGAAAAAGAGTCGGTGCCTCGCTCTCGCCTCTTCCCGTTACCGTCTAAGCCCGTTGAGCCAAAGCCCTACACTCTGTTGCCACCCACTCCGCTGCCCGCTGTATAGGGTGGACATCTTTTTAAACTCTCCGCGCTGTCCTGCGCAGTCTCGTTGTGCTTGTACGCGAAGTTTTTTACAGAACTGCCTTCCTTCAGAATTTAGCTCCCACGCCGCCCTTCTTGTCCCAATCTAAAAAAAAACACCTTCAGTCCTGTATTCATCAGCCTATTCCACACTGTCCACATGAAATTCAGCAAGGCCTTTGATGTCGATGATAGACCACACTTGGAGCATTGTCTGCATTTCCGGTTCCCGAATATGGGGAGGATGTCATTACACTGGACAGGAGGCTTCAGGAGGATGTTACCCGGACTGGGGGCTTGGGTTAAAAGTAGAGAGTGGATAAGCTTGGGCTATTCAGCTGTAGTGTAGGATGTTCAGGTATGACCCCTTATTGAGGTAAATAATTCATAAGGAGCTTAAATAACGTTTCTTTTTCCAAGAAATGTGAGTACAGAACCAGAGGCCTCAGATTGAAAGTGAGACGGGAAATTTTTCTGAGTGGTGTATCGGGTAACATTCTCATAGAGAGGGAGGTTTGTAAATGGAATTTGCCTTCAGACGCTGTAGAAACAGGTAAAAATAAAATATTTTAAAATGAATTTGGGCAGGTACACAGATGGGAAATGGTTAGAGGGATGGGGGTGCAAACACACACAAATGGGCCATGCTCAAGAAGACATCTTAGTCTTGCAGATTGATGAAGTGGGCCGTGAGTTCAACATCCGTCAAACCCTCCCAGATCATCCTCCTGAGGAATCTCACCCCGGAGTCTGTCTGTGAAGTGTTGATGTGACGTCACGTCAGAGGGCAGCTCAGTGCCACAGAACAGACAGACTGGGTAAGGACGGCAGATTTCAATCCTGAATGGGAATTTGTGCCTATTTCTGTGGCCGTGTATCACACTTGATTGAGTTGTTTAAATGAATAAATGACTGTCTCTGAAGAGATTGGTTTCCAGGTTACTGAGGGAAATAACAACGTACATTGCTGAGGCTCTGACTACAATCTGCCAGTCCTTCTTGTGTATGTGTGTGAGGGAGCTTTGCCAGGCCGGTTATGCTGTGTGTGCTTCTCCCGAGATGAAATCTTGACCCATGTCAATGCTTGTTGGTGTGTCCGAGCTCATTCTCACAATGCTTCAATGTAGTGGTCTGATAACCATAAGACATAGGAGCAGAATTAGGCCATTTGCCCATCGAGTCTGCTCCGCCATTCAATCATGGCTGATCCTTATATTCCTTCCTCAGCCCCACTCCCTGGTCTTCTCCCCGTAACCTTTTATGCTGTGGCCAATCTAGAACCTATCAAGCTCTGCCTTAAATGCACACAACGTTCCACAAATTCACCAGACGCTGGCTCATATTTCTTTGCATCTGTTTTAAATAAACGCCCCTCTATCTTGAGGTAGTGCCCTCTTGTCCTAAACTCCACCGCCATGGGAAACATCCTTTCCAAATCTACTCTGTCTAGGACTTTCAACATTCGAAAGGTTTCAATAAGATCCCCTCCCCATCTTTCTAAATTCCAGCGAGTACAGACACAGAGCTATCAAACGTTCCTCGTATGAGAACCCTTTCATTCCTGGAATCATCCTTATGAAATGAACCTTCTGCAATGCCAGCACATCTTTACTTAGAAAACTGTTCACAATACTCAAGGTGAGGCCTCACTAGTGCCTTATAAAGCCTCAGCATCACATCGCTGCTCTTGGATTGAATGCTATTCTAAACCACAAATTAAAAGCCAGGAGCAACAGGCTCCGGGACAGCTTCTTCAACCAGGCCATCAGATTGATTAACTCATGTGGACACATCTGAATTTCTGTGTTATATTAACCAGCCTGTTGTACATATTATTCATCATAAATTACTATCAATTGCACATTGCACATTTAGACGGAGATGTAACATAAAGATTTTTAATCCTCATGTATATGAAGGATGTAAGTAATAAAGTCAATTGAATTCAAATCAATTTCTTGTTTTTTTTTCATCCCAATCATTCTTTCAGTTCCTCTCTGTAGATATTTAAAAGCTTCCCAATCCTCCGTCTTCCTGCTAATTTTTGTTTTGTTGTATGCCCTCTCTTTTGCCTTTACATTAACTTGTCTTCCCTTGTCAGCCACAGTTTTACTATTTTGCCATTTGAGTATTTATTTATTTTTGGAATACATCTATCCTTCACCTTCCTCATTTTCCCAGAAACTGACAGCATTTCTGTTCTGCTCTCATCCCTGCCAGCATCTCCTTCCAATTTGCTTTGGTCAACTCCTCTCTCAGAGCACTGTAATTTCTTTTACTCCTCTGAAATACTACAATGTCAGACTTTACTTTCTCCTTATCAAATTTCAAGTTGAACTCAGCATGTTGTGAGCACTGCTTCCTAAGGTTTCTTTTAACCACTCACCTCTGGTTCAATACATAACAGCCAATCCAGTAGAGCTGTTCCCCGAGTAGGCTCAACGACAAACTGCTCTAGAAAGCCATCACATTGCATTCAACAAACTCACTCTCTTGAGATCCTTTACCAAACTGATTTTCCCAATTGCCCTGCATGTTGAAATCTCCCATGATTATCATAACATTGTCCTTTTCATCAGCCTTTTCTATTTCCAGTTGTAATCTGTGGGCCTCAACCTACTGACTGTTGGGAGGCCTGTATATGACTGGTGTCAGTGTCATTTTTACTTTTGCAGTTCCTATGCATCTTCCAATCCTATGTCACATCTTGCTGCTGATTTACCAGCTGAGCCACACCACCCGATCGGCCTTCCTTCCTTCCTCCGATACATTGTGTAACCTTGGACATTCAGCTCCCAACTACAACCATCCTTCAGCCACGATTCAGTGATGGCCACAACATCATACCTGACAATCGGTAATAGTGCAACATGATCATCCACCTTATTTCTCCTACTCCATGCATTGAGATATAACACTTTGTGTACTGTATCTGCTACCCTTTTTAATTCTGCATCCCGAATGCACTGATACTCAACCTGCTGGCTGTAATTTTCTCCTCGCATCTGTCCGCCCTATCTGACAGTCTGACTGCACGCAATCTTTGCATTTTTACCATCAGTCCTGTCCCGTCACTCCAGTTCCAACCCCCCCCACCACCAAATTAGTTTAAATCCTGCCCAACAGCTCTATGAAACCTCCCTCACCGAGAATATTGTTCTCTGTCAGGTCGAGGTGCAACCCATCCCTTTTGAGCAGGTCATTCCTCCACCAGAACAGATCCCAATGATGCAAGAACCTGAATCCCTGTCCCCAGCACCATCTTCTCAGCCATGTTTATCTGCCAAATTATCCTGTTTCTACCCTCACCAGCACGTGGCACAGGCAGCAATCCAGAAATTACAACCCTGGGGGTGCTGCTTCTGAGCTTTCTACCAAGCTAGCCAGATTCTTTTCAGGACCTCTTTGTTTTTACTTCCTATGTAATTGGTCCCAAAATGCAACAAGTTATCTGGCTGTTTTCCCTCCCTCTCTAAATGCTGCAGACACGATCTGAGACGTCCCTGACCTTGGCACCTAGGAGGCAACATAGCATTCGGGTGCCCCATTCACGTCCATACATTCTCCTGTCTGTCTCCTGACAATTGAGTCCCCGATCACGACCACTCCCCTCTTCTGCCTCTAACAACAGTGAGAGATGCTGATCCGGAAGGGGGAAGACCTGTGTCAGTCAGAGTCTGCACTCACAGGGAACATGAAGGACTTGTGTATTTTCCTGACAATCCCTGTCACCACACTGATACCTGCTTTTATTCCCTACAATATTATCATCAGTATTAAATTCCCAGTTCCTCTGGTAGATCCAAACTCATGTCCTGGTGCGTTAGTGCATTTGCCTGGGATCAGGACACAGTGGTTCATTTGCCAGTC
Source organism: Hemitrygon akajei (assembly GCF_048418815.1). NCBI lineage: Eukaryota > Metazoa > Chordata > Chondrichthyes > Myliobatiformes > Dasyatidae > Hemitrygon > Hemitrygon akajei. The sequence goes on from NW_027331920.1 coordinate 4,294,996, forward strand.
CCGTGTATTGGTTGTATTGTGACCCTGTGCTGGTGTGTTCAGGGGTCTGACATCTCCAGCTGACCATGTGACAGTGATGCCTCCCAGTCGGTGGGGTTGATGTGGAATAAACTTCAGTTCCCCTTCAGTCCATTATCACAGCCAATCCTTGCTTTAGCTTATAAATTAATTGTGTTTCATGAACAAGGAAAAATGAATATTTGTAAGTTTTACCTCGGTTAATGGCATCAAGTGTTTTTCTCAGCATTGTGTTCAACAAATAGAAGTGATCGAATTTTTCAACCGGTAGGGCCTCATCTGTCACTGACAATTCCTGGACATCGTCACTGATTCTGTAAATATTAAACTGCTGGTGATAAACTGGAATTTTGAAGTATTTTACAAATTCATACAGGGTTTCAGTAAAGAGCATGTCCTACCTCCTGTTTCGATGAGCTTCCTCCTGAAATAAATAAAAGTACAAATCTGATTAGACTTGGACTTAATGTCCACATCCTGAATTTCATCCAAATCATTACAAGGTGTTGAAAATTCCCACTCCCACAGTCACAAACACACACCAGCAATACAGAACCACGGGGTAAATTACAGGGAACGTTTCTGAATTTTAGACCATTACTGAGAGGATGAAACTTACAGGAAAGACAGGACAGGCTGTGCATTTTCATCTGGATAAGACGTCAGAATGATAAAATGGAACTATTTAAGATTAGTAATGGATTTGCTTGCGCGAAGGTGGAAAAAGTACCTCATTTATGGCGAACTCAAGAGGACACAGGTGCTTGGAAGTAGTACGGAGGAGATGTCAGGGGTAAGTGTTTTGGAATGGGTGGAATGAGCTGCCGGCAACGAAAGTGGAGGCGGATGCGATAGGGTCTTTCACAAGACTCCTACACAGGTACATGGAGCTTAGAAAAATAGAGAGCTATGGCTAACTCGAGGTAATTTCTAAAGTGAGTAGATGTTTGGCACAGTATTGTGGGCCAAAGAGACTGTATTGTGCTGTAGGTTTTCTTTGTTTCTATGTTTCTATTTATGGGAAGACCTTCAGCCAAAGATAAAATGCCAGGTTGTTCTTAATAAATCCCACTAGAAATTTAGTGAAGAGGATGTGGAACTCAGTGCCACAGGAGTGGTTGAAATGGATCAGCAGAGACTGACTGTAATGGGGAGGCTGGATAAACACGTGAGGGACCAGGGAGTTCGGGACATTGTTGCTGGGTGCGGTGAGTAGGTGGCAGGAGGCTTGTGGCCGAGGGAAAATCGATAGAAGATGGATCAAATGGCCTGCGCATGATGGAGAATGGGACACAATCCCATGTAAAACTAATTCAAAAAAGTAGAGACAGTGAAAGTTTCTGTAATCTGATGGAGACCGGATATGGATAAGTCTGATGTGTGGGTCACATTCTTTGTTCTCACTGATCGACAGAGAGACCCTCACACCCACTGCACCAGACACACTCACAGCCTATGACTGGAACTGGGTGTTAATGGGAGTTACAGAGGATATTTAATGCGGTAATTAAGGACACAATCTGCAGCTCTGTGTTATGATCAGAGTAAATCATTTCAGAAAAGATTACATTCTGTCCTGGGATGTACAGAAGTTGTGGAAGTCCAGTTTTGGGGAAACAACAACCCTGAATATTTGCATCAATTGTCTGGTGAGAAACAGTTTACTGCCATTTGTAAATGCTGTGTGTAGGAGCAACACATCTGTTTTCTGTCTGCATTGTATTCTGTGTTATGTGTTTATTACGATAACCAGTCACGTGAGTGGGGACGTGGTAAAAGTGAAGGGAATAAGTTACATATTCATACTTTGTTCTGGGCTGTTTTGATCCTGGGACTGGCAGATGCCATAACTTTTCTTGACCGATTAATTGCAGTTTAATTTATGATTAATTATGCTGAAATTTCATCGCTTAAATATTGTATGTTGCTGATAAAGGATCGAATATCTATCTCCGATATTTAGAATGTCATTAGCGGAGTGATTGGAGGTTTGACATGCAAGGAGAACACTCTGTGTGAGGACACCAGCAGCGGCAATTGATTTGGTAGAATTGGCCGCTTAGTTCATTTCAAATATACCACTGTTCATTTAGTTCAATTTGACAGAAACAAATTGAAATGTAATCCCTCACCTTGAGAAATATCACACCGTCTTTCTGATCCATCTGTTCCTTTAACTTAGTGATTTCCTCCTGAATAATCCTTATATTCTCTTGAGTCTTAAGAAGATTTTTCTCCATTGGGTTGAGAATCCTCTTCTCTTCTTCCCGGAGATCCCTGAGTAAGCTCTGCTCTTTCTCAGTGATAATCTGGCGCAGTTCAGCAAACTGGGATGTGATGTGGGTCTGAACACTGTGTGACTGTTTCTTTCGAAGGAAAGGTGAAGATTAGTTTACTGCATTGCTGTGTTGTATTTCCTGATGACATAAAAGTGACCATTCGGTCCATTGGGGTCCATACTACTTCTGAGACATTCCCGTCAACCCCTTTCCTTCACATTTTCCTGAAACTTATTCTCCCGCAGTGACCCATTAACTCCCAGCTGATTCAGATCACTCTCCCCCACCTTCACAGGGTTAATTGTAATTAACCATTCATCCAGCATGCCCTTGGGATGTGTCTAAAACCGTCATGGCCACAGGGAGAGCATGGAAACTCCACACAGACAGCAGCAGAGGTCAGGATCGAACCCAGGTCACTGGAGCTGCGATACTCTACTATTCTGCATTAAATGGAGCAAAACTCGACAGTAATATCAGAAATTCCACTCAGGAAGCCTCACCAGAACTCCGGAAATCTTCTCTTTCTGTTGCTGCTCCTTTTCCTGGAAGTCTGATTTCTTTTTTGTGAGAGAGTCTAAGGAAGATTTTAGCTGATCCTGGAAGTCAGAGAGTGAAGGAAATAGAAACAAAGATGCATGAAAAGAAACAGGTGATCAAACCCGATTATCACACAAAATGCTGGAGGAACTCAGTGAGTCAGGCAGCATCTATTCAGGGGAAATAAACAGTCGGTGTTTCGGGATGAGACCCTTCATCAGGACTGAGAAGGAACGGGACAGAAGCCAGAATAAAAAGGTTGGGGATGAGAACCAGCTGACAGGTGGGACAACGTGAGGGGGGAAGTGGGGGAGGGTGATGAAGTGAGAAGCTGAGAGGGGACAGGTGGAAGAGGTAAAGGGCTGGAGAAGTAGGAATCTAATACGAGAGTACAATCGACCATGGAAGAAACGTGAGGAACTGGGCTGTTTGCGGCCCTGAATGGTGACGAGGGAGGAGGTTAGGAGTCAGGTGTAGCACTTGTCCCGCTTGCAGTTGTCAGTGCCAGGAGGGAGATCAGTGGGGAGGAGCGAGTGGATCAGGGCGATACAGTACGGGGAGCGATCCGTATGGAGAGCGGAGAGTTCGGGGTGCGGAGGTGGGCTGTGGGACGGAGAGATGCTAGAATCCCGTTGGAGACGGCGGAAGTTGCGGGGTGATGGTATTTAGAAGAAAGGAAATGTGTGAAGTATTAAATTAACGTTAGTTTTTACCGTGTAGATTTTAACAGCTTCTTTAATCGGCATGAAGCGATGCTCTCTGTGTTCCTGCGCGTCTCTACAGATCACACAGATCAGTGTCTTGTCCGTTTCACAAAACAGCTTCAGTTCTTCCTCATGTTCCTCGCAGTGACGTTTACTTTCCTTCCCTTTCGGATTCAGGTTTAGATTTCGAAATTTTTCAGCCAGATTTGCTAAGGCCCGATTCACCCTGAGGGTGCGGTCAGCAAACTCCTCTCTACATTCCGGGCAGGAGTTTCTCTCCTCCCTTTCCCAATACTGTGTGATACAAGAGCGACAGAAGTTGTGTCCGCACTCCAGTGATACCGGATCGGTGAAGAAATCCAGGCAGATGGGACAAATTACCTCCTCGCTCAAACTCTCGACCTGTCCTTTCGAAGCCATGTTAACTCCCAGCACTTCCTGATTCAAAATGCTTTCACTTTCGGGGAGCTGCTGATCTCCTGCAGTACCGCGATTGTCCACTACGCGCGCTGCGGACTCGGGGAATGAACATGGTTTTGCTGGATGTGTTCAGTGGAAATTCTGGCCATTTCTATGTTTAGTGTGGGATCAAAAACACATTAAACAGGCAACAGATAAGAAAACGCGGCCATGGACTGTCTAAACCCTGCTACGAGCGGAGGAGGGTTGGCTGTATGGCTACCAACCCATCTCTTAAAAACCCAGAGCGACAAAAACGTCAGCTGAATCTCCAAAGGCCTCATCCCTGCGGTCGGAAGGACCTTCCCCTGGAAGACGATTGAAGTCCTGCGCTGAAAGGAGAAGCCATGTGTCCCCCTGGGGTGGTTAACGACTACAATAACTGTGAGGCTTCCTCAGCCAACCCGGCCACTCCCTGTCCAGTGCAGAGAATCCTTGTAGTCCCAATGGTGTCCCTGTAGACTGGAATGTGTCAGTCGGCAGTATTCCTGTACGAAAGCAGTTCCCAAACATTTTTTTAATGCCAAAGACCAATACCAGTAACCGTGGACCCCAGGTTGGGAACCGCTGCTCTCTGGACATCTCGATGTGATGGCAGGCCAACAAGTTTCGAGCTTCTTTCCCCGAGTTGATGATCTTCCAGCAGCACTCGCTGTCCGTTTTCCTGTGCATCCTGGGAACAGCCCGAGGATCAGTGAGCCTTCTGTCACGCAGCTGCTGTGGCACAGGCCCTTGCATCTTTCTCCACAGATCTTCACCAGCCCACAGTCCGCAAAGAGGCGAGTGACCGTCTCGTCTCCACTGCGCACTGTGGGAGTGATCTCCGGGCATGCAGCAAGGATCAGACTGGGAGGGGCCCTCTCGTCTCCACTGCAGTAATCTCGGGGCAGCGCACAGTGTGAGTAATCTCCGGGCATACAGCAAGGATCAGACTGGGAGGGGCCCTCTCGCCGCCAGACAGGTGAGGTCCTGGTGCCTGTTGGTGAGATCTGGTGATGAGACATTCTGCCAGATGGTCTGGACTGTCTGCTCAGGGAACCACTCCAGTCCAGTCCTTCTCCTGCAGTAACTGCAGGACATTCCGTGCTGACCACTGTCTGGTGTTCTTGTGGTCAAAGCTGCTGGTCTGAAAGAACTGTCACCAATTTCATTAACACAAGGTTCACATGGAGAAGCTTCCTGATTGAGACAGACACAGTCTCACAGGGTATTTACAGGGTAGGGGCAGGAATGATGTTTCTCCTGGCTGGGCAGTGGAACCAGGGATCACAGACTCAAAATCCGAGATCACCTCAGCAGGACTGAGATGAGGAGAAATTTCCCCAACACAGTGCGGTAAATATTTGGAGTTTTCTCCACAAGTTTCCTAAATTAAACGGACATATTTAGGGGCTCGGCGATGTGGGGAACGTTTCAGGAAAGTGGCGCTGAGATCAAAGATCAGCCATGTTCTGAGTGAGGGGCAGAACAGTGCAACGGGCCGAATGACAACGCCTGCTCCTGTTTCTTATTTTCTAAATCACGAGTTGACCTTTGCGCCTTTTTCTCCCTTGGCCTTCAGCCTGTCGGATTGCACAGGGGAGCGGTGAGAGCTCCGGAGATCCATCGGCAGCCGCTGCGGTTATTTCATGCTCTTGCTATTTATCACTTTTTCCCCGTATTTGCATTTGCACAATTTGTATGTGGTGACTTATCTGTACTCCGATAAGATTTACTTTGAAATTCGAGTTTTGGGAAACTTGCTTTAATTCTGAGAACAAACTGTGACTGACATCTCCAGCTCCCAGCAGCAGCCCGTCCTCACACACTCGCAGCCAATCAGCGATCAGCGCTGGGAGAGAGTTGCTCCTATTGGCTGAGGGGTGTCAGTGGGCGGGACGCTGTGCGCCCGGCCGGGCCTGTGTTTGCAACCGGGACCGAGTGAGGCCGGAGACCGGGAGCTGCGCCTCGGGTTTCGGCTGCACCACCGGCGGGTCGTGAATCCTTTCGAAGGCAGAGCTGAAGCGACCGGCGGAGATTCTGTGAGATGTTTCAGCTACACGGAGGGCGCCCGGCCTTTCCCCGCCGAGGATCGGGGCCTGTTGTCTGGAGTTGTCTCCCAGACCCGTCCCTTCCTGCTGGGAGACGGGAGCTGCCCCGCAGCGGCTGCCGATGGATCTCCGGAGCTCTCACCGCTCCCCTGTGCAATCCGAACGGCTGAAAACCAAGGGAGAACAAGGCGCAAAGGTAAACTCGTGCTTCAGAAAATAAGTAACAGGAGCAGGCCTGGCCACTCGGCCCGTTGCGCCTATTCCACCCTTTCCTCAGAATAGTCCTTTCTTTTTAAATCTTTTTATTGATTTTAAACAAACACAAATGAAACATGAATACAAAGAGCTTGAGAGTACATAATTAATAGGTTAAGGTATAAATACAAATAGATGATAACCTCCCAAACTCATAGTGGTTACAAAAAATGGAGAAAATAAGAAACCCTCCCCCCCCCAAAAAAAAAGAAAAATATTCTAACCGACATGGGCCATTGCATTATATCAATTATACACAGTAGCGTCAATAACTCCGCACCTCCATCCAAATAATTAAGGATAATAAAAGTAAGGTTTAGGAAAAGTCAGTTTAGCTCATATGAAAATGTTGAATAAATGGTCTCCCAGTTTCTTCATATTTAACTGAAGGGTCAAAGACAACCCTTGTAATTTTTTCTAAACTCGAACAAGAAATAGTTTGAGAAAACCACTGAAATATAGTTGGAGGATTAATTTCTTTCCAGTTCAATAGGATAGATCTTCTAGCCATTAATGTAACAAATGCAATCATCCGCCAGGCTGGGGGGGGGATAAACGACTATTATCCACCATTGGTAAACCGAAAATTGCAGTAATAGGATGCGGTTGCAATTTGATATTCAGAACTGTTGAAATAATACCAAAAATATCTTTCCAATAATTTTGCAAACAGGGGCAAGACCAGAACATGTGGGTCAATGAAGCGACTTCAGAATGACATCTGTCACAGGTTGGATTAACATAAGAATAAAATCTAGCGAGTTTATCCTTGGACATGTGAGCCCTATGAACAACCTTAAATTGTATTAGGGCATGTTTAGCACAAATAGAAGAAGAATTGACTAATTGTAAAATTTTCTCCCACTGCTCTGTGGGTATAAGACAGTGAAGTTCTTTTTCCCATTCCTTCTTAATTATTTCTGATACTCCTGGCTGTATTTTCATGATCATATGATAAATGATGGCTACTTAACCCTTCTGGCAAGGATTCAGAGCGAGAATTTTTTCTGTAATGTCCATTGGACATAATTTCAGAAAATATAACATTCAAGAAATTTCTAACTTGCAAGTATCTAAAAAAATGAGTTTTAGGCTGTATAGCTGTTCAAAGGACATAAAACTGTTATCTAAAAATAGACGACGAAAACATGTTATACCTTTTGTTTTCCATAACACAAAGGCTTGGTCCATAAAAGAGGGCTGGAAAAAGAAGTTAGATATAATAGGGCTTGATTATTCAAGCCAAAGAATTTACGAAATTGAAACCATATTCTTAATGTATGTTGAACTATAGGATTAGTTATTTGTTTATTCGGTTTCGATAAAGCAAAAGGAAGCGAAGATCCTAAAATAGAAAACAATGAGAAGTCTTGTACAGATTTACACTCCAAATTTACCCATTGTGGGCAAGGTACTATGACCGATTCTTGTGTCCAAAATATTAAATACTGAATATTAACTGCCCAATAGTAAAATCTCAGGTTTGGCAAAGCAAAACCACCTTCCTTCTTAGGCTTCTGTAAATATTGTTTACTTAATCTAGGATTTTTATCCTGCCACACATACGAGGATATTTTGGAGTCAATAATATCAAAAAAAGATTTAGGAATAAAAATTGGTAATGCTTAGTATAAATATAAAAATTTGGGTAATACTATCATCTTGATAGTATTAATTCGACCAACCAACGACAGAGATAATGGGGACCACCTGGTAACAAGTTTCTTGATTTGTTCAATTAAAGGTAAAAAATTAACTTTAAATAAACCCTTATGTTTCTTGGTAATTTTAATACCCAAATAAGTAAAATGATCTGTGACAACTTTAAATGGTAAGTGTTTATAAATTGGAATTTGCATATTTAATGGAAATAATTCACTCTTATTAAAATTCAGTTTGTAGCCAGAAAAGCTACTAAACTGAGCAAGCAAGGATGAAATAGCAGGAATAGATCTCTCAGGGTCAGACATGTATAGTAACAAATCATCAGCATATAATGATAACATATAAGTCCCTTACCCACGAGTAACACCAAAAATATTAGGTGATTCACGAATGGCAACGGCTAAAGGTTCCAAAGCAATGTCAAATAATAGAGGACTTAAAGGGCAGCCTTGCCTCGTACCACGGGACAACTGAAAAAAAGGAGATCTTTGATTATTGGTAAGAACCGAAGCCAAAGGTTCATAATACATTAATTTACTACATGATATAAATTTCAAGCTAAAATTAAAATTCTGCAACGTATTAAATAAATATAGCCATTCAACTCTATCGAACGCTTTTTCAGCATCTAAGGAAATGACATTCTGGTATTTTAGATGAAGAAGTATAAATTATATTAATAAATTTTCTAATGTTAAAAGATGAATAACAGTTTTTAATAAATCTGGTCTGATCTTCTGAGATAATTTGAGGTAATGCATTTTCTAATCTAGTGGCCAAAATTTTGGTAAAAATCTTAGAATCTGTATTCAGCAAGGATATTGGCCGATAGGATGCACATTCAGTGGGGTCTTTATCTTTTTTACGAATTGGAGAAATGGAGGCATCATAAAAAGATTGTGCTTATTTACCTACAGTTAACGCATCTTTAAAAATTTTACAAAGCCAAGGAGCTAGTATAGAAGAAAAGGATTTTAAAAATTCAGCAGTATAACCGTCTGGACCAGGGGCTTTACCTGAATTCATTGAAAAAGGGAGTGGGTTCCCCTTTCCAGACAATGACTGGGGACTTGTGCCACTCCTCAGGGTTATATATGGAACCTCTCGGACAGGGACAGGGAGTGAGTTCCCATTTCCAGACCCTGCCCGGGGTCTTGTGCCTCTCTGCAGGGTTATATATGGAACTTCTCGGACAGGGACAGGGAGTGGGGTCCCCTTTCCAGACCCTGCCCGGGGACGTGCCACTCCTCAGGGTTATATATGGAACCTCTCAGACAGGGACAGGGTGTGGGTTCCCCTTTCCAGACCCTGCCCGGGGACTTGTGCCACTCCTCAGGGTTATATATGGAACCTCTCGGACAGGGACAGGGAGTGGGTTCCCCTTTCCAGACCCTGCCCGGGGACTTGTGCCACTCCTCAGGGTTATATCTGGAACCTCTCGGATACTGACAGGGGAGTGGGTTCCCCTTTCCAGACCCTGCCCGGGGACTTGTGCCACTCCTCAGGGTTATATATGGAACTTCTCGGACAGGGACAGGGAGTGGGGTCCCCTTTCCAGACCCTGCCCGGGGACGTGCCACTCCTCAGGGTTATATATGGAACCTCTCAGACAGGGACAGGGTGTGGGTTCCCCTTTCCAGACCCTGCCCGGGGACTTGTGCCACTCCTCAGGGTTATATATGGAACCTCTCGGACAGGGACAGGGAGTGGGTTCCCCTTTCCAGACCCTGCCTGGGGACTTGTGCCACTCCTCAGGGTTATATCTGGAACCTCTCGGATACTGACAGGGAGTGGGTTCCCCTTTCCAGACCCTGCCCGGGGACTTGTGCCACTCCTCAGGGTTATATCTGGAACCTCTCGGATACTGACAGGGGAGTGGGTTCCCCTTTCCAGACCCTGCCCGGGGACTTGTGCCACTCCTCAGGGTTATATATGGAACCTCTCGGACAGGGACAAGGAGTGGGTTCCCCTTTCCAGACCCTGACCGGGGACTTGCCTGCACTCCTCAGGGTTATATATGGAACCTCTTGGACAGGGACAGGGAGTGTGTTCCCCTTTCCAGACCCCGCCCGGGGACTTGTGCCACTCCTCAGGGTTATATATGGAACCTCTCAGGCAGGGACAGGGAGTGGGTTCCCCTTTCCAGACCCTGCCCGGGGACTTGTGGCACTCCTGAGGGTTATATATGGAACCTCTCGGATAGGGATCGGGAGTGGGTTCCCCTTTCCCAGGCAGACGCCCGAAGGTGACCGGGAGCCACCAGAGGGGCTGATGTAATACAAGCCATGACACGGTGGGTCGCTGAGGTAAGGGAACCCATTTGAATGACAGCCCGACTGCACGCGGATTTTGGTGAATTTACCCGATAACTACAGAAAAAAGGAGAATCCCTTGCGTACTTTATAGCTCGTTTTAAGGATACGTGAGAGTCCAATGCCGGCAAATCCCTGGACAGATCAGTATGTCCAGCTGGCAGTGCAGACTTTTCTAAACTGTCTCAGACCCAAGCCTGCCCACTCCTTTAAATTAACTAATCTCAATTCGCTGTGTCAGACCTGGCCCTGGGTGACATAAATTCTGATGAATATCGAGCGCAATTGACTCTTTAAAGGGTCTGGGGGAAAGCGAGAGTGTGCACAGAGAACCGGTAGTGAGGAGATGGAGTTCGGATCCCGACGAAGAACCCAGAACGGGTGGCAGGATCGTGCGGATGGTGCAGATGAAGAGGGCACTCGGCTAAGGACAGAAACGGGGTTTTGTAGAAAGAGGGGACATTGGGCCAGAGATTGTCGCACTGCAATCACAGACAAGAATAATAAGGGGCAGGAAGAGAGCCCAGATCACAGTAATATTCAACAGAGTACCACATTTACTCTCCACAATCCCTTTGGTCCCGGAGAGGACAGGCCAGAGGGGACGGATCACAGTGATACTCGACAGAGCACCACATTTACTCTCCACAATCCCTTTGGTCCCGGATAGGGCAGGCCAGAGGGGACGGTGATACAGGCAGCTGTGATCAGGCTCACCACACAGGCAGGCTCTTTTCTCACTGCTGCTATCAGGTAGACGGTACGAGAGCCTCAGGACTCGCCCCACCAGGGTCAGGAACAGTTACTACCCCTCAACCATCAGGCTGTGGAACAACACAGGATAACTGCACTCACCTGCTGTCCATAGAGATGCTCCCACAACAAATCATCGTACTGGGACTGTCTCAAAATGAGTGAAATAAGAGATGGTTTGACTGAGACAGATCGCATTCCTGTCTCAGAATTAGAGAAATACAATCTCACAGGATATTTACAGCGGAAGGGCTGGAATGATGTTTCCCATAAGGTGTGGAACCAGCGCTCACAGACTCAAAATCCGAGGACAACTCAGCAGGACTGAGATGAGGAGAAATTTCCTCACCCAGAGTGCGGTGAATCATTGCAATTATCTCCACAAGGTTTCTAAATTGAATGGACATATCCTGGGGCTCATCGGTGATGGAAAGTTGCAGGGAAAGTGGTGCTGAGGTCAAAAGTCAAGCATGTTCTGAGTGAAGGGCAGAAGAGGCGCAAGGGGCCGAATGGCCTTGCCTTCTCTATTTCTGATTTTCTGAAACACGAGTTTACCTTTGCGCCTCACTGTTTCTTGGCCTGTCAGATTGAACAGGGAGCGTTGAGTGCACCGGACATCTATCGGCAGCCGCTGCGGTTATTTCATGTTCTCGTTGTTTATTTGCATTGGTGAAGTTTGTTGTCTTCTGCACTCTGGTTGATCTTTCAGTGATTCAGATATAGTTACCGTTCTGTAGCTTTGCTCTGTATGTTTGTAGGAGTTGTATGTGGCGACTTATATGTACTCTGTTAGTTTTTGGAATAGTCACTTGGGGAATCTGAGGTGGAGCAGTATTTGGGGCTTATTTAAAATTAGACATAGATATTATCCAAACAGTGTTTATTTGACAAGGGTTAATTCTGATATTGAAACTAACTGTTCTTTTTGTGGTTTATATCCAGAGGATTTATTTCATTTGTTTTGGGATTGTGAATATGTTAAAACATTTTGGGTTGATGTTTGTCAATTTATAGATCAATATATTAATGTGAATTTTACTTATTGTTTTGAAAATGTCTTATTTGGGTTTACTAATAACACCAAATCTCACAGGGATCATTTCTTTATCATAAATCTTTTGTTAATTTACAGCAAATTTTATATGCATAAATGCAAACACAGCAATAAGAAACCTTCATTTATATTTTTACGTCAGACCTCTAACTATATGTTTATACTCCGCAAACATCCCATAACCAGAAAGCTGTAAAGACTGTACAAATCTGTCAACGTTTTGGGTTATGTCTGTAAATGTTGCTGTTTTGTGACTCCTCTCAGATACAGTTCCTTCTGTCCAACAATATTTAGAGCGGATTTCCTTGTTTATTTGTATATTTAAGGCTAATATATATTCGTTGCTGCTTTTGTGTGATTCCCTGGCTTTGTTAGCATATGTTTAGTGTTTCTGTTTTTGTTTGTGTTCAATAAAAATTTAAAGAAAATAATAATAAAATTTCCTTTGAACTTTGAGCCTCGGGGAACTTGCTTTGATTCTGAGAACAAACTGTGACTGACATCTCCAGCTCCCGGCAGCAGCCCGCCCTCGGACACACTCACAGCCAATCAGAGAAGACCGCTGGGAGACCCTTGCCTCCATTGGCTGAGGAGTGTCAGTGGGCGGGACGCTGAGCGGACCGAAGTTTGGAATCGGGAACGAGTGGACCCGGTGAGAGACCCGAGATTGGGAGCAGCTCCCCGGGTAAAGGCTGCAACAGCGGCCGGAGTTTTGAATCCTTCCGATGGCGCGGGTGAAGATTCGGGCGGAGATTCCGTGAGATGTTTCAGCCACACAGGGGGTGCCCGGTCTTTCCCCGCCGTGGATCGGGGCCTATTGTCCGGAGTTTCCTCCCAGTCCTGTCTCCTGCTGCTGGGAGACGGGAGCTGGCCCGCAGCGGCTGCCGATGGATCTCCGGAGCTCTCACCGCTCCCCTTGTGCAATCCGAACGGCTGAAAACCAAGGGAGAACAAGGCGCAAAGGTAAACTCGTGCTTTAGAAAATAAGTAACAGGAGCATGCCTGGCCACTCGGCCCGTTGCGCCTATTCCACCCTTTCCTCAGAGTAGTCCTTTCTTTTTAAATCTTTTTATTGATTTTAAACAAACATAAATGAAACATGAATACAAAGAGCTTGAGAGTACATAATTAATAGGTTAAGATATAAATACAAATAGATGATAATAACCTCCCAAACTCATAGTGGTTACAAAAAAATGGAGAAAATAAGAAACCCTCCCCCCCCCAAAAAAATGGAAAAAATCCTAACCGACATGGGCCATTGCATTATATCAATTATACACAGTAGCGTCAATAACTCCGCACCTCCATTCAAATAATTAAGGATAATAAAAGTAAGGTTTAGGAAAAGTCAGTTTAGCTCATATGAAAATGTTGAATAAATGGTCTCCAAGTTTCTTCATATTTAACTGAAGGGTCAAAGACAACACTTGTAATGTTTTCTAAACTCGAACAAGAAATCGTTTGAGAAAACCACTGAAATATAGTTGGAGGATTAATTTCTTTCCAATTCAATAGGATAGATCTAGCCATTAATGTAACAAATGCAATCATCCGCCGGGCTGGGGGGGGGGGGGGGGATAAACGACTATTATCCACCATTGGTAATCCGAAAATTGCAGTAATAGGATGTGGTTGCAATTTGATATTCAGAACTGTTGAAATAATACCAAAAATATCTTTCCAATAATTTTGCAAACAGGGGCAAAACCAGAACATGTGTGTCAATGAAGCGACTTCAGAATGACATCTGTCACTGGTTGGATTAACATAAGAATAAAATCTAGCGAGTTTATCCTTGGACATGTGAGCTCTATGAACAACCTTAAATTGTATTAGGCATGTTTAGCACAAATAGAAGAAGAATTGACTAATGGTAAAAATTTCTCCCACTGCTCTGTGGGTATAAGACAGTGAAGTTCTTTTTCCCATTCCTTCTTAATTATTTCTGATACTCCTGGCGGTATTTTCATGATCATATGATAAATGATGGCTACTTAACTCTTCTGGCAAGGATTCAGAGCTAGAATTTTTTCTGTAATGTCCATTGGACATAATTTCAGAAAATACTAACATTCAAGAAATTTCTAACTTGCAAGTATCTAAAAAAATATGAATATTAGACTGTATAGCTCTTCAAAGGACATAAAACTGTTATCTAAAAATATTTGACGAAAACATGTTATACCTTTTGTTTTCCATAACACAAAGTCTTGGTCCATAAAAGAGGGCTGGAAAAAGAAGTTAGATACAATAGGGCTTGATTATTCAAGCCAAAGAATTTACAAAATTGAAACCATATTCTTAATGTATGTTTAACTATAGGATTAGTTATTTGTTTATTCGGTTTAGATAAAGCAAAAGGAAATGAAGATCCTAAAATAGAAAACAATGAGAAGTCTTGTACGGATTTACACTCCAAATTTACCCATTGTAGGAAAGGCACTATGACCGATCCTTGTGTCCAAATTATTAAATATTGAATATTAACTACCCAATAGTAAAATCTCAGGTTTGGCAAAGCAAAACCACCTTCCTTCTTAGGCTTCTGTAAATATGTTTTACTTAATCTAGGATTTTTATTCTGCCACACATCTGAGGATATTTTGGAGTCAATAATATAAAAAAAAGATTTAGGAATAAAAATTGGTAATGCTTGGAATAAATATAAAAATGTGGGTAATACTATCATCTTGATAGTATTAATTCGACCAACCAATGACAGAGATAATGGGGACCACCTGGTAACAAGTTGCTTGATTTGTTCAATTAAAGGTAAAAAATTAACTTTAAATAAACCCTTATGTTTCTTGGTAATTTTAATACCCAAATAAGTAAAATGATCTGTGACAACTTTATATGGTAAGTGTTTATAAATTGGAACTTGCATATTTAATGGAAATAATTCACTCTTATTAAAATTCAGTTTGTAGCTGGAAAAGCTACTAAACTGAGCAAGCAAAGATAAAATAGCAGGAATAGATCTCTCAGGGCCAGATATGAATAGTAACAAATCATCAGCATATAATGATAACTTGTAAGTCCCTTCCCTACGGTTAATTCCAAAAGTATTAGGTGATCCACAAATGGCAACGGCTAAAGGTTCCAAAGCAATGTCAAATAATGGAGGACTTAAAGGGCAGCCTTGTCTCGTACCACGGGACAACGGAAGAAAAGGAGATCTTTGATTATTGGTAAGAACCGAAGCCAAAGGTTTATAACATATTAATTTAATCCATGATATAAATTTCAAGCTAAAATTAATATTCTGCAACGTATTAAATAAATATGGCCATTCAACTCTATCGAATGCTCTTTCTGGTATTTTAGATGAAGAAGTATAAATTATATTAATTAATTTTCTAATGTTAAAAATGAATAACGGTTTTTAATAAATCCGGTCTGATACTCAGAGATAATTTGAGGTAATATATTTTCTAATCTAGTGGCCAGAATTTTGGTAAAAATCTTAGAATCCGTATTCAGCAAGGATATTGGCCGATAGGATGCACATTCAGTGGGGTCTTTATTTTTTTTAAGAGTTGGAGAAATGGTGGCACTATAAAAAGATTGTGGTAATTTACCTACAATTAACGCATCTTTAAAAATTTTACAAAGCCAAGGAGTGAGTATGGAAGAAAAGGATTTAAAAAATTCAGCAGTATAACCATCCAGACCAGGGGCTTTAACCAAATTCATTGAAAAATAACCTCTTTTATTTCGTTTTCCATAATAGGTGAGTCTAGAAATACACAATCTTCTGCTGTTAATTTTGGGATATTCAATTTTCTTAAAAATGCATCCATTATGGAAGAATCCTCAACAAATTCTGATTGATATAAAAAGTTATAAAAATCTTGAAAGGCTTTATTTATCTCTTTATGATCAATCGTCAAAGTGCCATCTCGTTTATGAATCTTAATGATTTGTCGTTTAACCAAAGCAGTTTTCAGTTGATTAGCCAATAAGTGATTAAAACTGGGTTCTGGATTTAATTAACTGATTTTCAATCGAGGAGGATAATAACAAACTGTGCTCCATTTGAATTTTAACCCCCTTTTTATAAAGTTCTTTACTGGGGGTCACTGAATAAAGGGATGGATTTCAATCAGTAATTCATCCTTGTGTCGCCATATCAAGCTTTGACCCATTGTGAATCGGAGAGATCAGAAGCTTGAGAGGACGTAATTCACTCAGGTTCGCCAATGGAGTATTAAAGGCAGTGGTTCAGGGCAGGTTATTTTTGAGCTTTCAGCAGTGGCCACTCCACAGTCAGGATGGATTATCAAGAAAACCTTCATTAGCAGGAGTAAGTGGAGCGGTCATTGTTGGAGTGGACAGAGTTGGAGCGGAGACTTTGAGGCTTTAATTCTTTGAGGTTTCAGTGGGGAGAGCAGTCAGTCGGAGAAGGCAAAATCATGATGGAGGTAGAATGTTTTTTGCCCCTTCTTTACATTTTCTCAGTTGGAACAGTGGAGATGCTGGGCAGGATAGTGGAAAGCTGCTTTGCGGGATGTGGGAAGGCAGGGGACCCTCCTGTGTCCCTGATAACTACACCTGTGAGAAGGGCATCCAGATTCAGCTCTGAACAATCCACATTACGGAGTTGGAGCTGGAACTGGATGAACTCCAGATCATTCAGGAGGCTGAAGGGGTGATAGGTAGGGCATTTGAGAGGTAGTTGCACCCAAGGTGCCCGGCTCAGGGAACTGGGTGACTGTCAGGAAGGGGAAGGGGGAAACAGGGTGCAGTTTACCCCTGTGTCCATCCCTCTGAACAACACAGGTATTACTTTAGGTACAGTCGGGGATGGTGGGTTGACCTGGCAAAGGAAAGTCACAGCAACAGGGTCTCTGGCACTTAGTCTGGCTCTGAGACTGAGAAGGGAAGGGTGGAGACGAGGTGAGCTGTGGTCAGAGGTGATTCAGCAACAGGGTCTCTGGCGCTTAGTCTGGCTCTGAGACTGAGAAGGGAAGGGTGGAGACGAGGTGAGCTGTGGTCAGAGGTGATTCAGCAACAGGGTCTCTGGCACTTAGTCTGGCTCTGAGACAGAGAAGGGAAGGGAGGAGACGAGGTGAGCTGTGGTCAGAGGTGATTCAGCAACAGGGTCTCTGGCACTTAGTCTGGCTCTGAGACTGAGAAGGGAAGGGAGGAGACGAGGTGAGCTGTGGTCAGAGGTGATTCAGTAACAGGGTCTCTGGCACTTAGTCTGGCTCTGAGACTGAGAAGGGAAGGGAGGAGACGAGGTGAGCTGTGGTCAGAGGTGATTCAGCAACAGGGTCTCTGGCACTTAGTCTGGCTCTGAGACTGAGAAGGGAAGGGAGGAGACGAGGTGAGCTGTGGTCAGAGGTGATTCAGCAACAGGGTCTCTGGCACTTGGTCAGGCTCCGAGACTGAGAAGGGAAGGGAGGAGACGAGGTGAGCTGTGCTCAGAGGTGATTCAGCAACAGGGTCTCTGGCACTTGGTCTGGCTCCGAGACTGAGAAGGGAAGGGAGGAGACGAGGTGAGCTGTGATCAGAGGTGATTCAGCAACAGGGTCTCTGGCACTTAGTCTGGCTCCGAGACTGAGAAGGGAAGGGAGGAGACGAGGTGAGCTGTGGTCAGAGGTGATTCAGCAACAGGGTCTCTGGCACTTAGTCTGGCTCCGAGACTGAGAAGGGAAGGGAGGAGATGAGGTGAGCTGTGGTCAGAGGTGATTCAGCAACAGGGTCTCTGGCACTTAGTCTGGCTCTGAGACTGAGAAGGGAAGGGAGGAGACGAGGTGAGCTGTGGTCAGAGGTGATTCAGCAACAGCGTCTCTGGCGCTTAGTCTGGCTCTGAGACTGAGAAGGGTAGGGAGGAGACGAGGTGAGCTGTGGTCAGAGGTGATTCAGCAACAGGGTCTCTGGCACTTAGTCTGGCTCTGAGACTGAGAAGGGAAGGGAGGAGACGAGGTGAGCTGTGGTCAGAGGTGATTCAACAACAGGGTCTCTGGCACTTAGTCTGGCTCTGAGACTGAGAAGGGAAGGGAGGAGATGAGGTGAGCTGTGGTCAGAGGTGATTCAGCAACAGGGTCTCTGGCACTTAGTCTGGCTCTGAGACTGAGAAGGGAAGGGAGGAGACGAGGTGAGCTGTGGTCAGAGGTGATTCAGCAACAGCGTCTCTGGCGCTTAGTCTGGCTCTGAGACTGAGAAGGGAAGGGAGGAGACGAGGTGAGCTGTGGTCAGAGGTGATTCAGCAACAGGGTCTCTGGCACTTAGTCTGGCTCTGAGACTGAGAAGGGAAGGGAGGAGACGAGGTGAGCTGTGGTCAGAGGTGATTCAGCAACAGGGTCTCTGGCACTTAGTCTGGCTCTGAGACTGAGAAGGGAAGGGAGGAGACGAGGTGAGCTGTGGTCAGAGGTGATTCAGCAACAGGGTCTCTGGCACTTAGTCTGGCTCTGAGACTGAGAAGGGAAGGGAGGAGACGAGCTGAGCTGTGGTCAGAGATGATTCAGCAACAGGGTCTCTGGCACTTAGTCTGGCTCTGAGACTGAGAAGGGAAGGGAGGAGACGTGGTGAGCTGTGGTCAGAGGTGATTCAGCAACAGGGTCCCTGGCACTTAGTCTCGCTCTGAGACTGAGAAGGGAAGGGAGGAGACGAGGTGAGCTGTGGTCAGAGGTGATTCAGCAACAGGGTCTCTGGCACTTAGTCTGGCTCTGAGACTGAGAAGGGAAGGGAGGAGACGAGGTGAGCTGTGGTCAGAGGTGATTCAGCAACAGGGTCTCTGGCACTTAGTCTGGCTCTGAGACTGAGAAGGGAAGGGAGGAGACGAGGTGAGCTGTGGTCAGAGGTGATTCAGCAACAGGGTCTCTGGCACTTAGTCTGGCTCCGAGACTGAGAAGGGAAGGGAGGAGACGAGCTGAGCTGTGGTCAGAGATGATTCAGCAACAGTGTCTCTGGCACTTAGTCTGGCTCTGAGACTGAGAAGGGAAGGGAGGAGACGTGGTGAGCTGTGGTCAGAGGTGATTCAGCAACAGGGTCTCTGGCACTTAGTCTGGCTCTGAGACTGAGAAGGGAAGGGAGGAGACGAGCTGAGCTGTGGTCAGAGGTGATTCAGCAACAGGGTCTCTGGCACTTAGTCTGGCTCTGAGACTGAGAAGGGAAGGGAGGAGACGAGCTGAGCTGTGGTCAGAGGTGATTCAGCAACAGGGTCTCTGGCACTTAGTCTGGCTCCGAGACTGAGAAGGGAAGGGAGGAGACGAGGTGAGCTGTGGTCAGAGGTGATTCAGCAACAGGGTCTCTGGCACTTAGTCTGGCTCCAAGACTGAGAAGGGAAGGGAGGAGACGAGGTGAGCTGTGGTCAGAGGTGATTCAGCAACAGGGTCTCTGGCACTTAGGCTGGCTCCGAGACTGAGAAGGGAAGGGAGGAGACGAGGTGAGCTGTGGTCAGAGGTGATTCAGCAACAGGGTCTCGGGCACTTAGTCTGGCTCTGAGACTGAGAAGGGAAGGGAGGAGACGAGGTGAGCTGTGGTCAGAGGTGATTCAGCATCAGGGTCTCGGGCACTTAGTCTGGCTCTGAGACTGAGAAGGGAAGGGAGGAGACGAGGTGAGCTGTGGTCAGAGGTGATTCAGCAACAGGGTCTCTGGCACTTAGTCTGGCTCTGAGACTGAGAAGGGAAGGGAGGAGACGAGGTGAGCTGTGGTCAGAGGTGATTCAGCAACAGGGTCTCTGGCACTTAGTCTGGCTCTGAGACTGAGAAGGGAAGGGAGGAGACGAGGTGAGCTGTGGTCAGAGGTGATTCAGCAACAGGGTCTCTGGCACTTAGTCTGGCTCTGAGACTGAGAAGGGAAGGGAGGAGACGAGGTGAGCTGTGCTCAGAGGTGATTCAGCAACAGGGTCTCTGGCACTTAGTCTGGCTCTGAGACTGAGAAGGGAAGGGAGGAGACGAGGTGAGCTGTGGTCAGAGGTGATTCAGCAACAGGGTCTCTGGCACTTAGTCTGGCTCTGAGACAGAGAAGGGAAGGGAGGAGACGAGGTGAGCTGTGGTCAGAGGTGATTCAGCAACAGGGTCTCTGGCACTTGGTCTGGCTCCGAGACTGAGAAGGGAAGGGAGGAGACGAGGTGAGCTGTGGTCAGAGGTGATTCAGCAACAGGGTCTCTGGAACTTAGTCTGGCTCCGAGACTGAGAAGGGAAGGGAGGAGACGAGGTGAGATGTGGTCAGAGTTGATTCAGCAACAGGGTCTCTGGCACTTAGTCTGGCTCTGAGACTGAGAAGGGAAGGGAGGAGACGAGGTGAGCTGTGGTCAGAGGTGATTCAGCAACAGGGTCTCTGGCACTTAGTCTGGCTCTGAGGCTGAGAAGGGAAGGGAAGAGACGAGGTGAGCTGTGGTCAGAGGTGATTCAGCAACAGGGTCTCTGGCACTTAGTCTGGCTCTGAGACTGAGAAGGGAAGGGAGGAGACGAGGTGAGCTGTGGTCAGAGGTGATTCAGCAACAGGGTCTCTGGCACTTAGTCTGGCTCTGAGACAGAGAAGGGAAGGGAGGAGACGAGGTGAGCTGTGCTCAGAGGTGATTCAGCAACAGGGTCTCTGGCACTTGGTCTGGCTCCGAGACTGAGAAGGGAAGGGACGAGATGAGGTGAGCTGTGGTCAGAGGTGATTCAGCAACAGGGTCTCTGGCACTTAGTCTGGCTCTGAGACTGAGAAGGGAAGGGAGGAGACGAGGTGAGCTGTGGTCAGAGGTGATTCAGCAACAGCGTCTCTGGCGCTTAGTCTGGCTCTGAGACTGAGAAGGGAAGGGAGGAGACGAGGTGAGCTGTGGTCAGAGGTGATTCAGCAACAGGGTCTCTGGCACTTAGTCTGGCTCTGAGACTGAGAAGGGAAGGGAGGAGACGAGGTGAGCTGTGGTCAGAGGTGATTCAGCAACAGGGTCTCTGGCACTTAGTCTGGCTCTGAGACTGAGAAGGGAAGGGAGGAGACGAGCTGAGCTGTGGTCAGAGGTGATTCAGCAACAGGGTCTCTGGCACTTAGTCTGGCTCTGAGACTGAGAAGGGAAGGGAGGAGACGAGGTGTGCTGTGGTCAGAGGTGATTCAGCAACAGGGTCCCTGGCACTTAGTCTCGCTCTGAGACTGAGAAGGGAAGGGAGGAGACGAGGTGAGCTGTGGTCAGAGGTGATTCAGCAACAGGGTCCCTGGCACTTAGTCTCGCTCTGAGACTGAGAAGGGAAGGGAGGAGACGTGGTGAGCTGTGGTCAGAGGTGATTCAGCAACAGGGTCTCTGGCACTTAGTCTGGCTCTGAGACTGAGAAGGGAAGGGAGGAGACGAGGTGAGCTATGGTCAGAGGTGATTCAGCAACAGGGTCTCTGGCACTTAGTCTGGCTCTGAGACTGAGAAGGGAAGGGAGGAGACGAGGTGAGCTGTGGTCAGAGGTGATTCAGCAGCAGGGTCTCTGGCACTTAGTCTGGCTCCGAGACTGAGAAGGGAAGGGAGGAGACCAGGTGAGCTGTGGTCAGAGGTGATTCAGCAACAGGGTCTCTGGCACTTAGTCTGGCTCCGAGACTGAGAAGGGAAGGGAGGAGACGAGCTGAGCTGTGGTCAGAGATGATTCAGCAACAGTGTCTCTGGCACTTAGTCTGGCTCTGAGACTGAGAAGGGAAGGGAGGAGACGTGGTGAGCTGTGGTCAGAGGTGATTCAGCAACAGGGTCTCTGGCACTTAGTCTGGCTCTGAGACTGAGAAGGGAAGGGAGGAGACGAGCTGAGCTGTGGTCAGAGGTGATTCAGCAACAGGGTCTCTGGCACTTAGTCTGGCTCTGAGACTGAGAAGGGAAGGGAGGAGACGAGCTGAGCTGTGGTCAGAGGTGATTCAGCAACAGGGTCTCTGGCACTTAGTCTGGCTCCGAGACTCAGAAGGGAAGGGAGGAGACGAGGTGAGCTGTGCTCAGAGGTGATTCAGCAACAGGGTCTCTGGCACTTAGTCTGGCTCTGAGACTGAGAAGGGAAGGGAGGAGACGAGGTGAGCTGTGGTCAGAGGTGATTCAGCAACAGGGTCTCTGGCACTTAGTCTGGCTCTGAGGCTGAGAAGGGAAGGGAGGAGACGAGGTGAGCTGTGGTCAGAGGTGATTCAGCAACAGGGTCTCTGGTACTTAGTCTGGCTCTGAGACTGAGAAGGGAAGGGAGGAGACGAGGTGAGCTGTGGTCAGAGGTGATTCAGCAACAGGGTCTCTGACACTTAGTCTGGCTCTGAGGCTGAGAAGGGAAGGGAGGAGACGAGGTGAGCTGTGGTCAGAGGTGATTCAGCAACAGGGTCTCTGGCACTTAGTCTGGCTCTGAGACTGAGAAGGGAAGGGAGGAGACGAGGTGAGCTGTGGTCAGAGGTGATTCAGCAACAGGGTCTCTGGCACTTAGTCTGGCTCTGAGACAGAGAAGGGAAGGGAGGAGACGAGGTGAGCTGTGCTCAGAGGTGATTCAGCAACAGGGTCTCTGGCACTTGGTCTGGCTCCGAGACTGAGAAGGGAAGGGAGGAGATGAGGTGAGCTGTGGTCAGAGGTGATTCAGCAACAGGGTCTCTGGCACTTAGTCTGGCTCTGAGACTGAGAAGGGAAGGGAGGAGACGAGGTGAGCTGTGGTCAGAGGTGATTCAGCAACAGCGTCTCTGGCGCTTAGTCTGGCTCTGAGACTGAGAAGGGAAGGGAGGAGACGAGGTGAGCTGTGGTCAGAGGTGATTCAGCAACAGGGTCTCTGGCACTTAGTCTGGCTCTGAGACTGAGAAGGGAAGGGAGGAGACGAGGTGAGCTGTGGTCAGAGGTGATTCAGCAACAGGGTCTCTGGCACTTAGTCTGGCTCTGAGACTGAGAAGGGAAGGGAGGAGACGAGCTGAGCTGTGGTCAGAGGTGATTCAGCAACAGGGTCTCTGGCACTTAGTCTGGCTCTGAGACTGAGAAGGGAAGGGAGGAGACGAGGTGTGCTGTGGTCAGAGGTGATTCAGCAACAGGGTCTCTGGCACTTAGTCTGGCTCTGAGACTGAGAAGGGAAGGGAGGAGACGAGCTGAGCTGTGGTCAGAGATGATTCAGCAACAGGGTCTCTGGCACTTAGTCTGGCTCTGAGACTGAGAAGGGAAGGGAGGAGACGTGGTGAGCTGTGGTCAGAGGTGATTCAGCAACAGGGTCCCTGGCACTTAGTCTCGCTCTGAGACTGAGAAGGGAAGGGAGGAGACGAGGTGAGCTGTGGTCAGAGGTGATTCAGCAACAGGGTCTCTGGAACTTAGTCTGGCTCCGAGACTGAGAAGGGAAGGGAGGAGACGAGGTGAGCTGTGGTCAGAGTTGATTCAGCAACAGGGTCTCTGGCACTTAGTCTGGCTCTGAGACTGAGAAGGGAAGGGAGGAGACGAGGTGAGCTGTGGTCAGAGGTGATTCAGCAACAGGGTCTCTGGCACTTAGTCTGGCTCTGAGGCTGAGAAGGGAAGGGAGGAGACGAGGTGAGCTGTGGTCAGAGGTGATTCAGCAACAGGGTCTCTGGCACTTAGTCTGGCTCTGAGACTGAGAAGGGAAGGGAGGAGACGAGGTGAGCTGTGGTCAGAGGTGATTCAGCAACAGGGTCTCTGGCACTTAGTCTGGCTCTGAGACAGAGAAGGGAAGGGAGGAGACGAGGTGAGCTGTGCTCAGAGGTGATTCAGCAACAGGGTCTCTGGCACTTGTTCTGGCTCCGAGACTGAGAAGGGAAGGGAGGAGATGAGGTGAGCTGTGGTCAGAGGTGATTCAGCAACAGGGTCTCTGGCACTTAGTCTGGCTCTGAGACTGAGAAGGGAAGGGAGGAGACGAGGTGAGCTGTGGTCAGAGGTGATTCAGCAACAGCGTCTCTGGCGCTTAGTCTGGCTCTGAGACTGAGAAGGGAAGGGAGGAGACGAGGTGAGCTGTGGTCAGAGGTGATTCAGCAACAGGGTCTCTGGCACTTAGTCTGGCTCTGAGACTGAGAAGGGAAGGGAGGAGACGAGGTGAGCTGTGGTCAGAGGTGATTCAGCAACAGGGTCTCTGGCACTTAGTCTGGCTCTGAGACTGAGAAGGGAAGGGAGGAGACGAGCTGAGCTGTGGTCAGAGGTGATTCAGCAACAGGGTCTCTGGCACTTAGTCTGGCTCTGAGACTGAGAAGGGAAGGGAGGAGACGAGGTGAGCTGTGGTCAGAGGTGATTCAGCAACAGGGTCTCTGGCACTTAGTCTGGCTCTGAGGCTGAGAAGGGAAGGGAGGAGACGAGGTGAGCTGTGGTCAGAGGTGATTCAGCAACAGGGTCTCTGGTACTTAGTCTGGCTCTGAGACTGAGAAGGGAAGGGAGGAGACGAGGTGAGCTGTGGTCAGAGGTGATTCAGCAACAGGGTCTCTGACACTTAGTCTGGCTCTGAGGCTGAGAAGGGAAGGGAGGAGACGAGGTGAGCTGTGGTCAGAGGTGATTCAGCAACAGGGTCTCTGGCACTTAGTCTGGCTCTGAGACTGAGAAGGGAAGGGAGGAGACGAGGTGAGCTGTGGTCAGAGGTGATTCAGCAACAGGGTCTCTGGCACTTAGTCTGGCTCTGAGACAGAGAAGGGAAGGGAGGAGACGAGGTGAGCTGTGCTCAGAGGTGATTCAGCAACAGGGTCTCTGGCACTTGGTCTGGCTCCGAGACTGAGAAGGGAAGGGAGGAGATGAGGTGAGCTGTGGTCAGAGGTGATTCAGCAACAGGGTCTCTGGCACTTAGTCTGGCTCTGAGACTGAGAAGGGAAGGGAGGAGACGAGGTGAGCTGTGGTCAGAGGTGATTCAGCAACAGCGTCTCTGGCGCTTAGTCTGGCTCTGAGACTGAGAAGGGAAGGGAGGAGACGAGGTGAGCTGTGGTCAGAGGTGATTCAGCAACAGGGTCTCTGGCACTTAGTCTGGCTCTGAGACTGAGAAGGGAAGGGAGGAGACGAGGTGAGCTGTGGTCAGAGGTGATTCAGCAACAGGGTCTCTGGCACTTAGTCTGGCTCTGAGACTGAGAAGGGAAGGGAGGAGACGAGCTGAGCTGTGGTCAGAGGTGATTCAGCAACAGGGTCTCTGGCACTTAGTCTGGCTCTGAGACTGAGAAGGGAAGGGAGGAGACGAGGTGAGCTGTGCTCAGAGGTGATTCAGCAACAGGGTCTCTGGCACTTGTTCTGGCTCCGAGACTGAGAAGGGAAGGGAGGAGATGAGGTGAGCTGTGGTCAGAGGTGATTCAGCAACAGGGTCTCTGGCACTTAGTCTGGCTCTGAGACTGAGAAGGGAAGGGAGGAGACGAGGTGAGCTGTGGTCAGAGGTGATTCAGCAACAGCGTCTCTGGCGCTTAGTCTGGCTCTGAGACTGAGAAGGGAAGGGAGGAGACGAGGTGAGCTGTGGTCAGAGGTGATTCAGCAACAGGGTCTCTGGCACTTAGTCTGGCTCTGAGACTGAGAAGGGAAGGGAGGAGACGAGGTGAGCTGTGGTCAGAGGTGATTCAGCAACAGGGTCTCTGGCACTTAGTCTGGCTCTGAGACTGAGAAGGGAAGGGAGGAGACGAGCTGAGCTGTGGTCAGAGGTGATTCAGCAACAGGGTCTCTGGCACTTAGTCTGGCTCTGAGACTGAGAAGGGAAGGGAGGAGACGAGGTGAGCTGTGGTCAGAGGTGATTCAGCAACAGGGTCTCTGGCACTTAGTCTGGCTCTGAGGCTGAGAAGGGAAGGGAGGAGACGAGGTGAGCTGTGGTCAGAGGTGATTCAGCAACAGGGTCTCTGGTACTTAGTCTGGCTCTGAGACTGAGAAGGGAAGGGAGGAGACGAGGTGAGCTGTGGTCAGAGGTGATTCAGCAACAGGGTCTCTGACACTTAGTCTGGCTCTGAGGCTGAGAAGGGAAGGGAGGAGACGAGGTGAGCTGTGGTCAGAGGTGATTCAGCAACAGGGTCTCTGGCACTTAGTCTGGCTCTGAGACTGAGAAGGGAAGGGAGGAGACGAGGTGAGCTGTGGTCAGAGGTGATTCAGCAACAGGGTCTCTGGCACTTAGTCTGGCTCTGAGACAGAGAAGGGAAGGGAGGAGACGAGGTGAGCTGTGCTCAGAGGTGATTCAGCAACAGGGTCTCTGGCACTTGGTCTGGCTCCGAGACTGAGAAGGGAAGGGAGGAGATGAGGTGAGCTGTGGTCAGAGGTGATTCAGCAACAGGGTCTCTGGCACTTAGTCTGGCTCTGAGACTGAGAAGGGAAGGGAGGAGACGAGGTGAGCTGTGGTCAGAGGTGATTCAGCAACAGCGTCTCTGGCGCTTAGTCTGGCTCTGAGACTGAGAAGGGAAGGGAGGAGACGAGGTGAGCTGTGGTCAGAGGTGATTCAGCAACAGGGTCTCTGGCACTTAGTCTGGCTCTGAGACTGAGAAGGGAAGGGAGGAGACGAGGTGAGCTGTGGTCAGAGGTGATTCAGCAACAGGGTCTCTGGCACTTAGTCTGGCTCTGAGACTGAGAAGGGAAGGGAGGAGACGAGCTGAGCTGTGGTCAGAGGTGATTCAGCAACAGGGTCTCTGGCACTTAGTCTGGCTCTGAGACTGAGAAGGGAAGGGAGGAGACGAGGTGTGCTGTGGTCAGAGGTGATTCAGCAACAGGGTCTCTGGCACTTAGTCTGGCTCTGAGACTGAGAAGGGAAGGGAGGAGACGAGCTGAGCTGTGGTCAGAGATGATTCAGCAACAGGGTCTCTGGCACTTAGTCTGGCTCTGAGACTGAGAAGGGAAGGGAGGAGACGTGGTGAGCTGTGGTCAGAGGTGATTCAGCAACAGGGTCCCTGGCACTTAGTCTCGCTCTGAGACTGAGAAGGGAAGGGAGGAGACGAGGTGAGCTGTGGTCAGAGGTGATTCAGCAACAGGGTCTCTGGAACTTAGTCTGGCTCCGAGACTGAGAAGGGAAGGGAGGAGACGAGGTGAGCTGTGGTCAGAGTTGATTCAGCAACAGGGTCTCTGGCACTTAGTCTGGCTCTGAGACTGAGAAGGGAAGGGAGGAGACGAGGTGAGCTGTGGTCAGAGGTGATTCAGCAACAGGGTCTCTGGCACTTAGTCTGGCTCTGAGGCTGAGAAGGGAAGGGAGGAGACGAGGTGAGCTGTGGTCAGAGGTGATTCAGCAACAGGGTCTCTGGCACTTAGTCTGGCTCTGAGACTGAGAAGGGAAGGGAGGAGACGAGGTGAGCTGTGGTCAGAGGTGATTCAGCAACAGGGTCTCTGGCACTTAGTCTGGCTCTGAGACAGAGAAGGGAAGGGAGGAGACGAGGTGAGCTGTGCTCAGAGGTGATTCAGCAACAGGGTCTCTGGCACTTGTTCTGGCTCCGAGACTGAGAAGGGAAGGGAGGAGATGAGGTGAGCTGTGGTCAGAGGTGATTCAGCAACAGGGTCTCTGGCACTTAGTCTGGCTCTGAGACTGAGAAGGGAAGGGAGGAGACGAGGTGAGCTGTGGTCAGAGGTGATTCAGCAACAGCGTCTCTGGCGCTTAGTCTGGCTCTGAGACTGAGAAGGGAAGGGAGGAGACGAGGTGAGCTGTGGTCAGAGGTGATTCAGCAACAGGGTCTCTGGCACTTAGTCTGGCTCTGAGACTGAGAAGGGAAGGGAGGAGACGAGGTGAGCTGTGGTCAGAGGTGATTCAGCAACAGGGTCTCTGGCACTTAGTCTGGCTCTGAGACTGAGAAGGGAAGGGAGGAGACGAGCTGAGCTGTGGTCAGAGGTGATTCAGCAACAGGGTCT
Organism: Hemitrygon akajei; assembly: GCF_048418815.1. Classification (NCBI taxonomy): domain Eukaryota; kingdom Metazoa; phylum Chordata; class Chondrichthyes; order Myliobatiformes; family Dasyatidae; genus Hemitrygon; species Hemitrygon akajei. The sequence continues at coordinate 4,322,754 of NW_027331920.1, forward strand.
CTGGCACTTAGTCTGGCTCTGAGACTGAGAAGGGAAGGGAGGAGACGAGGTGTGCTGTGGTCAGAGGTGATTCAGCAACAGGGTCTCTGGCACTTAGTCTGGCTCTGAGACTGAGAAGGGAAGGGAGGAGACGAGCTGAGCTGTGGTCAGAGATGATTCAGCAACAGGGTCTCTGGCACTTAGTCTGGCTCTGAGACTGAGAAGGGAAGGGAGGAGACGTGGTGAGCTGTGGTCAGAGGTGATTCAGCAACAGGGTCCCTGGCACTTAGTCTCGCTCTGAGACTGAGAAGGGAAGGGAGGAGACGAGGTGAGCTGTGGTCAGAGGTGATTCAGCAACAGGGTCCCTGGCACTTAGTCTCGCTCTGAGACTGAGAAGGGAAGGGAGGAGACGTGGTGAGCTGTGGTCAGAGGTGATTCAGCAACAGGGTCTCTGGCACTTAGTCTGGCTCTGAGACTGAGAAGGGAAGGGAGGAGACGAGGTGAGCTATGGTCAGAGGTGATTCAGCAACAGGGTCTCTGGCACTTAGTCTGGCTCTGAGACTGAGAAGGGAAGGGAGGAGACGAGGTGAGCTATGGTCAGAGGTGATTCAGCAACAGGGTCTCTGGCACTTAGTCTGGCTCTGAGACTGAGAAGGGAAGGGAGGAGACCAGGTGAGCTGTGGTCAGAGGTGATTCAGCAGCAGGGTCTCTGGCACTTAGTCTGGCTCCGAGACTGAGAAGGGAAGGGAGGAGACCAGGTGAGCTGTGGTCAGAGGTGATTCAGCAACAGGGTCTCTGGCACTTAGTCTGGCTCCGAGACTGAGAAGGGAAGGGAGGAGACGAGCTGAGCTGTGGTCAGAGATGATTCAGCAACAGTGTCTCTGGCACTTAGTCTGGCTCTGAGACTGAGAAGGGAAGGGAGGAAACGTGGTGAGCTGTGGTCAGAGGTGATTCAGCAACAGGGTCTCTGGCACTTAGTCTGGCTCTGAGACTGAGAAGGGAAGGGAGGAGACGAGCTGAGCTGTGGTCAGAGGTGATTCAGCAACAGGGTCTCTGGCACTTAGTCTGGCTCTGAGACTGAGAAGGGAAGGGAGGAGACGAGCTGAGCTGTGGTCAGAGGTGATTCAGCAACAGGGTCTCTGGCACTTAGTCTGGCTCCGAGACTGAGAAGGGAAGGGAGGAGACGAGGTGAGCTGTGGTCAGAGGTGATTCAGCAACATGGTCTCTGGCACTTAGTCTGGCTCTGAGACTGAGAAGGGAAGGGAGGAGACGAGGTGAGCTGTGGTCAGAGGTGATTCAGCAACAGGGTCTCTGGCACTTAGTCTGGCTCTGAGGCTGAGAAGGGAAGGGAGGAGACGAGGTGAGCTGTGGTCAGAGGTGATTCAGCAACAGGGTCTCTGGTACTTAGTCTGGCTCTGAGACTGAGAAGGGAAGGGAGGAGACGAGGTGAGCTGTGGTCAGAGGTGATTCAGCAACAGGGTCTCTGGCACTTAGTCTGGCTCTGAGGCTGAGAAGGGAAGGGAGGAGACGAGGTGAGCTGTGGTCAGAGGTGATTCAGCAACAGGGTCTCTGGCACTTAGTCTGGCTCTGAGACTGAGAAGGGAAGGGAGGAGACGAGGTGAGCTGTGGTCAGAGGTGATTCAGCAACAGGGTCTCTGGCACTTAGTCTGGCTCTGAGACAGAGAAGGGAAGGGAGGAGACGAGGTGAGCTGTGCTCAGAGGTGATTCAGCAACAGGGTCTCTGGCACTTGGTCTGGCTCCGAGACTGAGAAGGGAAGGGAGGAGATGAGGTGAGCTGTGGTCAGAGGTGATTCAGCAACAGGGTCTCTGGCACTTAGTCTGGCTCTGAGACTGAGAAGGGAAGGGAGGAGACGAGGTGAGCTGTGGTCAGAGGTGATTCAGCAACAGCGTCTCTGGCGCTTAGTCTGGCTCTGAGACTGAGAAGGGAAGGGAGGAGACGAGGTGAGCTGTGGTCAGAGGTGATTCAGCAACAGGGTCTCTGGCACTTAGTCTGGCTCTGAGACTGAGAAGGGAAGGGAGGAGACGAGGTGAGCTGTGGTCAGAGGTGATTCAGCAACAGGGTCTCTGGCACTTAGTCTGGCTCTGAGACTGAGAAGGGAAGGGAGGAGACGAGCTGAGCTGTGGTCAGAGGTGATTCAGCAACAGGGTCTCTGGCACTTAGTCTGGCTCTGAGACTGAGAAGGGAAGGGAGGAGACGAGGTGTGCTGTGGTCAGAGGTGATTCAGCAACAGGGTCTCTGGCACTTAGTCTGGCTCTGAGACTGAGAAGGGAAGGGAGGAGACGAGCTGAGCTGTGGTCAGAGATGATTCAGCAACAGGGTCTCTGGCACTTAGTCTGGCTCTGAGACTGAGAAGGGAAGGGAGGAGACGTGGTGAGCTGTGGTCAGAGGTGATTCAGCAACAGGGTCCCTGGCACTTAGTCTCGCTCTGAGACTGAGAAGGGAAGGGAGGAGACGAGGTGAGCTGTGGTCAGAGGTGATTCAACAACAGGGTCCCTGGCACTTAGTCTCGCTCTGAGACTGAGAAGGGAAGGGAGGAGACGTGGTGAGCTGTGGTCAGAGGTGATTCAGCAACAGGGTCTCTGGCACTTAGTCTGGCTCTGAGACTGAGAAGGGAAGGGAGGAGACGAGCTGAGCTGTGGTCAGAGGTGATTCAGCAACAGGGTCTCTGGCACTTAGTCTGGCTCTGAGACTGAGAAGGGAAGGGAGGAGACGAGCTGAGCTGTGGTCAGAGGTGATTCAGCAACAGGGTCTCTGGCACTTAGTCTGGCTCCGAGACTGAGAAGGGAAGGGAGGAGACGAGGTGAGCTGTGGTCAGAGGTGATTCAGCAACAGGGTTTCTGGCACTTAGTCTGGCTCCGAGACTGAGAAGGGAAGGGAGGAGACGAGGTGAGCTGTGGTCAGAGGTGATTCAGCAACAGGGTCTCTGGCACTTAGTCTGGCTCCGAGACTGAGAAGGGAAGGGAGGAGACGAGGTGAGCTGTGGTCAGAGGTGATTCAGCAACAGGGTCTCTGGCACTTAGGCTGGCTCCGAGACTGAGAAGGGAAGGGAGGAGACGAGGTGAGCTGTGGTCAGAGGTGATTCAGCAACAGGGTCTCGGGCACTTAGTCTGGCTCTGAGACTGAGAAGGGAAGGGAGGAGACGAGGTGAGCTGTGGTCAGAGGTGATTCAGCATCAGGGTCTCGGGCACTTAGTCTGGCTCTGAGACTGAGAAGGGAAGGGAGGAGACGAGGTGAGCTGTGGTCAGAGGTGATTCAGCAACAGGGTCTCTGGCACTTCGTCTGGCTCTGAGACTGAGAAGGGAAGGGAGGAGACGAGGTGAGCTGTGGTCAGAGGTGATTCAGCAACAGGGTCTCTGGCACTTAGTCTGGCTCTGAGACTGAGAAGGGAAGGGAGGAGACGAGGTGAGCTGTGGTCAGAGGTGATTCAGCAACGTGGTCTCTGGCACTTAGTCTGGCTCTGAGACTGAGAAGGGAAGGGAGGAGACGAGGTGAGCTGTGGTCAGAGGTGATTCAGCAACAGGGTCTCTGGCACTTAGTCTGGCTCTGAGACTGAGAAGGGAAGGGAGGAGACGAGGTGAGCTGTGCTCAGAGGTGATTCAGCAACAGGGTTTCTGGCACTTAGTCTGGCTCTGAGACTGAGAAGGGAAGGGAGGAGACGAGGTGAGCTGTGGTCAGAGATGATTCAGCAACAGGGTCTCTGGCACTTAGTCTGGCTCTGAGACAGAGAAAGGAAGGGAGGAGACGAGGTGAGCTGTGCTCAGAGGTGATTCAGCAACAGGGTCTCTGGCACTTGGTCTGGCTTCGAGACTGAGAAGGGAAGGGAGGAGACGAGGTGAGCTGTGGTCAGAGGTGATTCAGCAACAGGGTCTCTGGCACTTAGTCTGGCTCTGAGACTGAGAAGGGAAGGGAGGAGACGAGGTGAGCTGTGGTCAGCGGTGATTCAGCAACAGGGTCTCTGGCACTTAGTCTGGCTCTGAGACTGAGAAGGGAAGGGAGGAGACGAGTGAGCTGTGGTCAGAGGTGATTCAGCAACAGGGTCTCTGGCACTTAGTCTGGCTCTGAGACTGAGAAGGGAAGGGAGGAGACGAGGTGAGCTGTGGTCAGAGGTGATTCAGCAACAGGGTCTCTGGCACTTAGTCTGGCTCCGAGACTGAGAAGGGAAGAGGGGAGACGAGGTGAGCTGTGGTCAGAGGTGATTCAGCAACAGGGTCTCTGGCACTTAGTCTGGCTCTGAGACTGAGAAGGGAAGGGTGGAGACGAGGTGAGCTGTGGTCAGAGGTGATTCAGCAACAGGGTCTCTGGCACTTAGTCTTGCTCCGAGACTGAGAAGGGAAGGGAGGAGACGAGGTGAGCTGTGGTCAGAGGTGATTCAGCAACAGGGTCTCTGGAACTTAGTCTGGCTCCGAGACTGAGAAGGGAAGGGAGGAGACGAGGTGAGCTGTGGTCAGAGTTGATTCAGCAACAGGATCTCTGGCACTTAGTCTGGCTCTGAGACTGAGAAGGGAAGGGAGGAGACGAAGTGAGCTGTGGTCAGAGGTGATTCAGCAACAGGGTCTCTGGCACTTAGTCTGGCTCTGAGGCTGAGAAGGGAAGGGAGGAGACGAGGTGAGCTGTGGTCAGAGGTGATTCAGCAACAGGGTCTCTGGTACTTAGTCTGGCTCTGAGACTGAGAAGGGAAGGGAGGAGACGAGGTGAGCTGTGGTCAGAGGTGATTCAGCAACAGGGTCTCTGGCACTTAGTCTGGCTCTGAGACAGAGAAGGGAAGGGAGGAGACGAGGTGAGCTGTGCTCAGAGGTGATTCAGCAACAGGGTCTCTGGCACTTGGTCTGGCTCCGAGACTGAGAAGGGAAGGGAGGAGACGAGGTGAGCTGTGGTCTGAGGTGATTCAGCAACAGGGTCTCTGGCACTTAGTCTGGCTCTGAGACTGAGAATGGAAGAGGGGAGACGAGGTGAGCTGTGCTCAGAGGTGATTCAGCAACAGGGTCTCTGGCACTTAGTCTGGCTCCGAGACTGAGAAGGGAAGGGAGGAGACGAGGTGAGCTGTGGTCAGAGGTGATTCAGCAACAGGGTCTCTGGCACTTAGTCTGGCTCTGAGACAGAGAAGGGAAGGGAGGAGACGAGGTGAGCTGTGGTCAGAGGTGATTCAGCAACAGGGTCTCTGGCACTTGGTCTGGCTCCGAGACTGAGAAGGGAAGGGAGGAGACGAGGTGAGCTGTGGTCAGAGGTGATTCAGCAACAGGGTCTCTGGAACTTAGTCTGGCTCCGAGACTGAGAAGGGAAGGGAGGAGACGAGGTGAGCTGTGGTCAGAGTTGATTCAGCAACAGGGTCTCTGGCACTTAGTCTGGCTCTGAGACTGAGAAGGGAAGGGAGGAGACGAGGTGAGCTGTGGTCAGAGGTGATTCAGCAACAGGGTCTCTGGCACTTAGTCTGGCTCTGAGGCTGAGAAGGGAAGGGAAGAGACGAGGTGAGCTGTGGTCAGAGGTGATTCAGCAACAGGGTCTCTGGCACTTAGTCTGGCTCTGAGACTGAGAAGGGAAGGGAGGAGACGAGGTGAGCTGTGGTCAGAGGTGATTCAGCAACAGGGTCTCTGGCACTTAGTCTGGCTCTGAGACAGAGAAGGGAAGGGAGGAGACGAGGTGAGCTGTGCTCAGAGGTGATTCAGCAACAGGGTCTCTGGCACTTGGTCTGGCTCCGAGACTGAGAAGGGAAGGGACGAGATGAGGTGAGCTGTGGTCAGAGGTGATTCAGCAACAGGGTCTCTGGCACTTAGTCTGGCTCTGAGACTGAGAAGGGAAGGGAGGAGACGAGGTGAGCTGTGGTCAGAGGTGATTCAGCAACAGCGTCTCTGGCGCTTAGTCTGGCTCTGAGACTGAGAAGGGAAGGGAGGAGACGAGGTGAGCTGTGGTCAGAGGTGATTCAGCAACAGGGTCTCTGCACTTAGTCTGGCTCTGAGACTGAGAAGGGAAGGGAGGAGACGAGGTGAGCTGTGGTCAGAGGTGATTCAGCAACAGGGTCTCTGGCACTTAGTCTGGCTCTGAGACTGAGAAGGGAAGGGAGGAGACGAGCTGAGCTGTGGTCAGAGGTGATTCAGCAACAGGGTCTCTGGCACTTAGTCTGGCTCTGAGACTGAGAAGGGAAGGGAGGAGACGAGGTGTGCTGTGGTCAGAGGTGATTCAGCAACAGGGTCCCTGGCACTTAGTCTCGCTCTGAGACTGAGAAGGGAAGGGAGGAGACGAGGTGAGCTGTGGTCAGAGGTGATTCAGCAACAGGGTCCCTGGCACTTAGTCTCGCTCTGAGACTGAGAAGGGAAGGGAGGAGACGTGGTGAGCTGTGGTCAGAGGTGATTCAGCAACAGGGTCTCTGGCACTTAGTCTGGCTCTGAGACTGAGAAGGGAAGGGAGGAGACGAGGTGAGCTATGGTCAGAGGTGATTCAGCAACAGGGTCTCTGGCACTTAGTCTGGCTCTGAGACTGAGAAGGGAAGGGAGGAGACGAGGTGAGCTGTGGTCAGAGGTGATTCAGCAGCAGGGTCTCTGGCACTTAGTCTGGCTCCGAGACTGAGAAGGGAAGGGAGGAGACCAGGTGAGCTGTGGTCAGAGGTGATTCAGCAACAGGGTCTCTGGCACTTAGTCTGGCTCCGAGACTGAGAAGGGAAGGGAGGAGACGAGCTGAGCTGTGGTCAGAGATGATTCAGCAACAGTGTCTCTGGCACTTAGTCTGGCTCTGAGACTGAGAAGGGAAGGGAGGAGACGTGGTGAGCTGTGGTCAGAGGTGATTCAGCAACAGGGTCTCTGGCACTTAGTCTGGCTCTGAGACTGAGAAGGGAAGGGAGGAGACGAGCTGAGCTGTGGTCAGAGGTGATTCAGCAACAGGGTCTCTGGCACTTAGTCTGGCTCTGAGACTGAGAAGGGAAGGGAGGAGACGAGCTGAGCTGTGGTCAGAGGTGATTCAGCAACAGGGTCTCTGGCACTTAGTCTGGCTCCGAGACTGAGAAGGGAAGGGAGGAGACGAGGTGAGCTGTGCTCAGAGGTGATTCAGCAACAGGGTCTCTGGCACTTAGTCTGGCTCTGAGACTGAGAAGGGAAGGGAGGAGACGAGGTGAGCTGTGGTCAGAGGTGATTCAGCAACAGGGTCTCTGGCACTTAGTCTGGCTCTGAGGCTGAGAAGGGAAGGGAGGAGACGAGGTGAGCTGTGGTCAGAGGTGATTCAGCAACAGGGTCTCTGGTACTTAGTCTGGCTCTGAGACTGAGAAGGGAAGGGAGGAGACGAGGTGAGCTGTGGTCAGAGGTGATTCAGCAACAGGGTCTCTGACACTTAGTCTGGCTCTGAGGCTGAGAAGGGAAGGGAGGAGACGAGGTGAGCTGTGGTCAGAGGTGATTCAGCAACAGGGTCTCTGGCACTTAGTCTGGCTCTGAGACTGAGAAGGGAAGGGAGGAGACGAGGTGAGCTGTGGTCAGAGGTGATTCAGCAACAGGGTCTCTGGCACTTGGTCTGGCTCCGAGACTGAGAAGGGAAGGGAGGAGATGAGGTGAGCTGTGGTCAGAGGTGATTCAGCAACAGGGTCTCTGGCACTTAGTCTGGCTCTGAGACTGAGAAGGGAAGGGAGGAGACGAGGTGAGCTGTGGTCAGAGGTGATTCAGCAACAGCGTCTCTGGCGCTTAGTCTGGCTCTGAGACTGAGAAGGGAAGGGAGGAGACGAGGTGAGCTGTGGTCAGAGGTGATTCAGCAACAGGGTCTCTGGCACTTAGTCTGGCTCTGAGACTGAGAAGGGAAGGGAGGAGACGAGGTGAGCTGTGGTCAGAGGTGATTCAGCAACAGGGTCTCTGGCACTTAGTCTGGCTCTGAGACTGAGAAGGGAAGGGAGGAGACGAGCTGAGCTGTGGTCAGAGATGATTCAGCAACAGGGTCTCTGGCACTTAGTCTGGCTCTGAGACTGAGAAGGGAAGGGAGGAGACGTGGTGAGCTGTGGTCAGAGGTGATTCAGCAACAGGGTCCCTGGCACTTAGTCTCGCTCTGAGACTGAGAAGGGAAGGGAGGAGACGAGGTGAGCTGTGGTCAGAGGTGATTCAACAACAGGGTCCCTGGCACTTAGTCTCGCTCTGAGACTGAGAAGGGAAGGGAGGAGACGTGGTGAGCTGTGGTCAGAGGTGATTCAGCAACAGGGTCTCTGGCACTTAGTCTGGCTCTGAGACTGAGAAGGGAAGGGAGGAGACGAGCTGAGCTGTGGTCAGAGGTGATTCAGCAACAGGGTCTCTGGCACTTAGTCTGGCTCTGAGACTGAGAAGGGAAGGGAGGAGACGAGCTGAGCTGTGGTCAGAGGTGATTCAGCAACAGGGTCTCTGGCACTTAGTCTGGCTCCGAGACTGAGAAGGGAAGGGAGGAGACGAGGTGAGCTGTGGTCAGAGGTGATTCAGCAACAGGGTTTCTGGCACTTAGTCTGGCTCCGAGACTGAGAAGGGAAGGGAGGAGACGAGGTGAGCTGTGGTCAGAGGTGATTCAGCAACAGGGTCTCTGGCACTTAGTCTGGCTCCGAGACTGAGAAGGGAAGGGAGGAGACGAGGTGAGCTGTGGTCAGAGGTGATTCAGCAACAGGGTCTCTGGCACTTAGGCTGGCTACGAGACTGAGAAGGGAAGGGAGGAGACGAGGTGAGCTGTGGTCAGAGGTGATTCAGCAACAGGGTCTCGGGCACTTAGTCTGGCTCTGAGACTGAGAAGGGAAGGGAGGAGACGAGGTGAGCTGTGGTCAGAGGTGATTCAGCATCAGGGTCTCGGGCACTTAGTCTGGCTCTGAGACTGAGAAGGGAAGGGAGGAGACGAGGTGAGCTGTGGTCAGAGGTGATTCAGCAACAGGGTCTCTGGCACTTCGTCTGGCTCTGAGACTGAGAAGGGAAGGGAGGAGACGAGGTGAGCTGTGGTCAGAGGTGATTCAGCAACAGGGTCTCTGGCACTTAGTCTGGCTCTGAGACTGAGAAGGGAAGGGAGGAGACGAGGTGAGCTGTGGTCAGAGGTGATTCAGCAACGTGGTCTCTGGCACTTAGTCTGGCTCTGAGACTGAGAAGGGAAGGGAGGAGACGAGGTGAGCTGTGGTCAGAGGTGATTCAGCAACAGGGTCTCTGGCACTTAGTCTGGCTCTGAGACTGAGAAGGGAAGGGAGGAGACGAGGTGAGCTGTGCTCAGAGGTGATTCAGCAACAGGGTTTCTGGCACTTAGTCTGGCTCTGAGACTGAGAAGGGAAGGGAGGAGACGAGGTGAGCTGTGGTCAGAGATGATTCAGCAACAGGGTCTCTGGCACTTAGTCTGGCTCTGAGACAGAGAAAGGAAGGGAGGAGACGAGGTGAGCTGTGCTCAGAGGTGATTCAGCAACAGGGTCTCTGGCACTTGGTCTGGCTCCGAGACTGAGAAGGGAAGGGAGGAGACGAGGTGAGCTGTGGTCAGAGGTGATTCAGCAACAGGGTCTCTGGCACTTAGTCTGGCTCTGAGACTGAGAAGGGAAGGGAGGAGACGAGGTGAGCTGTGGTCAGCGGTGATTCAGCAACAGGGTCTCTGGCACTTAGTCTGGCTCTGAGACTGAGAAGGGAAGGGAGGAGACGAGTGAGCTGTGGTCAGAGGTGATTCAGCAACAGGGTCTCTGGCACTTAGTCTGGCTCTGAGACTGAGAAGGGAAGGGAGGAGACGAGGTGAGCTGTGGTCAGAGGTGATTCAGCAACAGGGTCTCTGGCACTTAGTCTGGCTCCGAGACTGAGAAGGAAAGAGGGGAGACGAGGTGAGCTGTGGTCAGAGGTGATTCAGCAACAGGGTCTCTGGCACTTAGTCTGGCTCTGAGACTGAGAAGGGAAGGGTGGAGACGAGGTGAGCTGTGGTCAGAGGTGATTCAGCAACAGGGTCTCTGGCACTTAGTCTTGCTCCGAGACTGAGAAGGGAAGGGAGGAGACGAGGTGAGCTGTGGTCAGAGGTGATTCAGCAACAGGGTCTCTGGAACTTAGTCTGGCTCCGAGACTGAGAAGGGAAGGGAGGAGACGAGGTGAGCTGTGGTCAGAGTTGATTCAGCAACAGGATCTCTGGCACTTAGTCTGGCTCTGAGACTGAGAAGGGAAGGGAGGAGACGAAGTGAGCTGTGGTCAGAGGTGATTCAGCAACAGGGTCTCTGGCACTTAGTCTGGCTCTGAGGCTGAGAAGGGAAGGGAGGAGACGAGGTGAGCTGTGGTCAGAGGTGATTCAGCAACAGGGTCTCTGGTACTTAGTCTGGCTCTGAGACTGAGAAGGGAAGGGAGGAGACGAGGTGAGCTGTGGTCAGAGGTGATTCAGCAACAGGGTCTCTGGCACTTAGTCTGGCTCTGAGACAGAGAAGGGAAGGGAGGAGACGAGGTGAGCTGTGCTCAGAGGTGATTCAGCAACAGGGTCTCTGGCACTTGGTCTGGCTCCGAGACTGAGAAGGGAAGGGAGGAGACGAGGTGAGCTGTGGTCTGAGGTGATTCAGCAACAGGGTCTCTGGCACTTAGTCTGGCTCTGAGACTGAGAATGGAAGAGGGGAGACGAGGTGAGCTGTGCTCAGAGGTGATTCAGCAACAGGGTCTCTGGCACTTAGTCTGGCTCCGAGACTGAGAAGGGAAGGGAGGAGACGAGGTGAGCTGTGGTCAGAGGTGATTCAGCAACAGGGTCTCTGGCACTTAGTCTGGCTCTGAGACAGAGAAGGGAAGGGAGGAGACGAGGTGAGCTGTGGTCAGAGGTGATTCAGCAACAGGGTCTCTGGCACTTGGTCTGGCTCCGAGACTGAGAAGGGAAGGGAGGAGACGAGGTGAGCTGTGGTCAGAGGTGATTCAGCAACAGGGTCTCTGGAACTTAGTCTGGCTCCGAGACTGAGAAGGGAAGGGAGGAGACGAGGTGAGCTGTGGTCAGAGTTGATTCAGCAACAGGGTCTCTGGCACTTAGTCTGGCTCTGAGACTGAGAAGGGAAGGGAGGAGACGAGGTGAGCTGTGGTCAGAGGTGATTCAGCAACAGGGTCTCTGGCACTTAGTCTGGCTCTGAGGCTGAGAAGGGAAGGGAAGAGACGAGGTGAGCTGTGGTCAGAGGTGATTCAGCAACAGGGTCTCTGGCACTTAGTCTGGCTCTGAGACTGAGAAGGGAAGGGAGGAGACGAGGTGAGCTGTGGTCAGAGGTGATTCAGCAACAGGGTCTCTGGCACTTAGTCTGGCTCTGAGACAGAGAAGGGAAGGGAGGAGACGAGGTGAGCTGTGCTCAGAGGTGATTCAGCAACAGGGTCTCTGGCACTTGGTCTGGCTCCGAGACTGAGAAGGGAAGGGACGAGATGAGGTGAGCTGTGGTCAGAGGTGATTCAGCAACAGGGTCTCTGGCACTTAGTCTGGCTCTGAGACTGAGAAGGGAAGGGAGGAGACGAGGTGAGCTGTGGTCAGAGGTGATTCAGCAACAGCGTCTCTGGCGCTTAGTCTGGCTCTGAGACTGAGAAGGGAAGGGAGGAGACGAGGTGAGCTGTGGTCAGAGGTGATTCAGCAACAGGGTCTCTGCACTTAGTCTGGCTCTGAGACTGAGAAGGGAAGGGAGGAGACGAGGTGAGCTGTGGTCAGAGGTGATTCAGCAACAGGGTCTCTGGCACTTAGTCTGGCTCTGAGACTGAGAAGGGAAGGGAGGAGACGAGCTGAGCTGTGGTCAGAGGTGATTCAGCAACAGGGTCTCTGGCACTTAGTCTGGCTCTGAGACTGAGAAGGGAAGGGAGGAGACGAGGTGTGCTGTGGTCAGAGGTGATTCAGCAACAGGGTCCCTGGCACTTAGTCTCGCTCTGAGACTGAGAAGGGAAGGGAGGAGACGAGGTGAGCTGTGGTCAGAGGTGATTCAGCAACAGGGTCCCTGGCACTTAGTCTCGCTCTGAGACTGAGAAGGGAAGGGAGGAGACGTGGTGAGCTGTGGTCAGAGGTGATTCAGCAACAGGGTCTCTGGCACTTAGTCTGGCTCTGAGACTGAGAAGGGAAGGGAGGAGACGAGGTGAGCTATGGTCAGAGGTGATTCAGCAACAGGGTCTCTGGCACTTAGTCTGGCTCTGAGACTGAGAAGGGAAGGGAGGAGACGAGGTGAGCTGTGGTCAGAGGTGATTCAGCAGCAGGGTCTCTGGCACTTAGTCTGGCTCCGAGACTGAGAAGGGAAGGGAGGAGACCAGGTGAGCTGTGGTCAGAGGTGATTCAGCAACAGGGTCTCTGGCACTTAGTCTGGCTCCGAGACTGAGAAGGGAAGGGAGGAGACGAGCTGAGCTGTGGTCAGAGATGATTCAGCAACAGTGTCTCTGGCACTTAGTCTGGCTCTGAGACTGAGAAGGGAAGGGAGGAGACGTGGTGAGCTGTGGTCAGAGGTGATTCAGCAACAGGGTCTCTGGCACTTAGTCTGGCTCTGAGACTGAGAAGGGAAGGGAGGAGACGAGCTGAGCTGTGGTCAGAGGTGATTCAGCAACAGGGTCTCTGGCACTTAGTCTGGCTCTGAGACTGAGAAGGGAAGGGAGGAGACGAGCTGAGCTGTGGTCAGAGGTGATTCAGCAACAGGGTCTCTGGCACTTAGTCTGGCTCCGAGACTGAGAAGGGAAGGGAGGAGACGAGGTGAGCTGTGCTCAGAGGTGATTCAGCAACAGGGTCTCTGGCACTTAGTCTGGCTCTGAGACTGAGAAGGGAAGGGAGGAGACGAGGTGAGCTGTGGTCAGAGGTGATTCAGCAACAGGGTCTCTGGCACTTAGTCTGGCTCTGAGGCTGAGAAGGGAAGGGAGGAGACGAGGTGAGCTGTGGTCAGAGGTGATTCAGCAACAGGGTCTCTGGTACTTAGTCTGGCTCTGAGACTGAGAAGGGAAGGGAGGAGACGAGGTGAGCTGTGGTCAGAGGTGATTCAGCAACAGGGTCTCTGACACTTAGTCTGGCTCTGAGGCTGAGAAGGGAAGGGAGGAGACGAGGTGAGCTGTGGTCAGAGGTGATTCAGCAACAGGGTCTCTGGCACTTAGTCTGGCTCTGAGACTGAGAAGGGAAGGGAGGAGACGAGGTGAGCTGTGGTCAGAGGTGATTCAGCAACAGGGTCTCTGGCACTTGGTCTGGCTCCGAGACTGAGAAGGGAAGGGAGGAGATGAGGTGAGCTGTGGTCAGAGGTGATTCAGCAACAGGGTCTCTGGCACTTAGTCTGGCTCTGAGACTGAGAAGGGAAGGGAGGAGACGAGGTGAGCTGTGGTCAGAGGTGATTCAGCAACAGCGTCTCTGGCGCTTAGTCTGGCTCTGAGACTGAGAAGGGAAGGGAGGAGACGAGGTGAGCTGTGGTCAGAGGTGATTCAGCAACAGGGTCTCTGGCACTTAGTCTGGCTCTGAGACTGAGAAGGGAAGGGAGGAGACGAGGTGAGCTGTGGTCAGAGGTGATTCAGCAACAGGGTCTCTGGCACTTAGTCTGGCTCTGAGACTGAGAAGGGAAGGGAGGAGACGAGCTGAGCTGTGGTCAGAGGTGATTCAGCAACAGGGTCTCTGGCACTTAGTCTGGCTCTGAGACTGAGAAGGGAAGGGAGGAGACGAGGTGTGCTGTGGTCAGAGGTGATTCAGCAACAGGGTCTCTGGCACTTAGTCTGGCTCTGAGACTGAGAAGGGAAGGGAGGAGACGAGCTGAGCTGTGGTCAGAGATGATTCAGCAACAGGGTCTCTGGCACTTAGTCTGGCTCTGAGACTGAGAAGGGAAGGGAGGAGACGTGGTGAGCTGTGGTCAGAGGTGATTCAGCAACAGGGTCCCTGGCACTTAGTCTGGCTCTGAGACTGAGAAGGGAAGGGAGGAGACGAGGTGAGCTGTGGTCAGAGGTGATTCAGCAACAGGGTCTCTGGAACTTAGTCTGGCTCCGAGACTGAGAAGGGAAGGGAGGAGACGAGGTGAGCTGTGGTCAGAGTTGATTCAGCAACAGGGTCTCTGGCACTTAGTCTGGCTCTGAGACTGAGAAGGGAAGGGAGGAGACGAGGTGAGCTGTGGTCAGAGGTGATTCAGCAACAGGGTCTCTGGCACTTAGTCTGGCTCTGAGGCTGAGAAGGGAAGGGAGGAGACGAGGTGAGCTGTGGTCAGAGGTGATTCAGCAACAGGGTCTCTGGCACTTAGTCTGGCTCTGAGACTGAGAAGGGAAGGGAGGAGACGAGGTGAGCTGTGGTCAGAGGTGATTCAGCAACAGGGTCTCTGGCACTTAGTCTGGCTCTGAGACAGAGAAGGGAAGGGAGGAGACGAGGTGAGCTGTGCTCAGAGGTGATTCAGCAACAGGGTCTCTGGCACTTGTTCTGGCTCCGAGACTGAGAAGGGAAGGGAGGAGATGAGGTGAGCTGTGGTCAGAGGTGATTCAGCAACAGGGTCTCTGGCACTTAGTCTGGCTCTGAGACTGAGAAGGGAAGGGAGGAGACGAGGTGAGCTGTGGTCAGAGGTGATTCAGCAACAGCGTCTCTGGCGCTTAGTCTGGCTCTGAGACTGAGAAGGGAAGGGAGGAGACGAGGTGAGCTGTGGTCAGAGGTGATTCAGCAACAGGGTCTCTGGCACTTAGTCTGGCTCTGAGACTGAGAAGGGAAGGGAGGAGACGAGGTGAGCTGTGGTCAGAGGTGATTCAGCAACAGGGTCTCTGGCACTTAGTCTGGCTCTGAGACTGAGAAGGGAAGGGAGGAGACGAGCTGAGCTGTGGTCAGAGGTGATTCAGCAACAGGGTCTCTGGCACTTAGTCTGGCTCTGAGACTGAGAAGGGAAGGGAGGAGACGAGGTGTGCTGTGGTCAGAGGTGATTCAGCAACAGGGTCTCTGGCACTTAGTCTGGCTCTGAGACTGAGAAGGGAAGGGAGGAGACGAGCTGAGCTGTGGTCAGAGATGATTCAGCAACAGGGTCTCTGGCACTTAGTCTGGCTCTGAGACTGAGAAGGGAAGGGAGGAGACGTGGTGAGCTGTGGTCAGAGGTGATTCAGCAACAGGGTCCCTGGCACTTAGTCTCGCTCTGAGACTGAGAAGGGAAGGGAGGAGACGAGGTGAGCTGTGGTCAGAGGTGATTCAGCAACAGGGTCCCTGGCACTTAGTCTCGCTCTGAGACTGAGAAGGGAAGGGAGGAGACGTGGTGAGCTGTGGTCAGAGGTGATTCAGCAACAGGGTCTCTGGCACTTAGTCTGGCTCTGAGACTGAGAAGGGAAGGGAGGAGACGAGGTGAGCTATGGTCAGAGGTGATTCAGCAACAGGGTCTCTGGCACTTAGTCTGGCTCTGAGACTGAGAAGGGAAGGGAGGAGACCAGGTGAGCTGTGGTCAGAGGTGATTCAGCAGCAGGGTCTCTGGCACTTAGTCTGGCTCCGAGACTGAGAAGGGAAGGGAGGAGACCAGGTGAGCTGTGGTCAGAGGTGATTCAGCAACAGGGTCTCTGGCACTTAGTCTGGCTCCGAGACTGAGAAGGGAAGGGAGGAGACGAGCTGAGCTGTGGTCAGAGATGATTCAGCAACAGTGTCTCTGGCACTTAGTCTGGCTCTGAGACTGAGAAGGGAAGGGAGGAAACGTGGTGAGCTGTGGTCAGAGGTGATTCAGCAACAGGGTCTCTGGCACTTAGTCTGGCTCTGAGACTGAGAAGGGAAGGGAGGAGACGAGCTGAGCTGTGGTCAGAGGTGATTCAGCAACAGGGTCTCTGGCACTTAGTCTGGCTCTGAGACTGAGAAGGGAAGGGAGGAGACGAGCTGAGCTGTGGTCAGAGGTGATTCAGCAACAGGGTCTCTGGCACTTAGTCTGGCTCCGAGACTGAGAAGGGAAGGGAGGAGACGAGGTGAGCTGTGGTCAGAGGTGATTCAGCAACATGGTCTCTGGCACTTAGTCTGGCTCTGAGACTGAGAAGGGAAGGGAGGAGACGAGGTGAGCTGTGGTCAGAGGTGATTCAGCAACAGGGTCTCTGGCACTTAGTCTGGCTCTGAGGCTGAGAAGGGAAGGGAGGAGACGAGGTGAGCTGTGGTCAGAGGTGATTCAGCAACAGGGTCTCTGGTACTTAGTCTGGCTCTGAGACTGAGAAGGGAAGGGAGGAGACGAGGTGAGCTGTGGTCAGAGGTGATTCAGCAACAGGGTCTCTGGCACTTAGTCTGGCTCTGAGGCTGAGAAGGGAAGGGAGGAGACGAGGTGAGCTGTGGTCAGAGGTGATTCAGCAACAGGGTCTCTGGCACTTAGTCTGGCTCTGAGACTGAGAAGGGAAGGGAGGAGACGAGGTGAGCTGTGGTCAGAGGTGATTCAGCAACAGGGTCTCTGGCACTTAGTCTGGCTCTGAGACAGAGAAGGGAAGGGAGGAGACGAGGTGAGCTGTGCTCAGAGGTGATTCAGCAACAGGGTCTCTGGCACTTGGTCTGGCTCCGAGACTGAGAAGGGAAGGGAGGAGATGAGGTGAGCTGTGGTCAGAGGTGATTCAGCAACAGGGTCTCTGGCACTTAGTCTGGCTCTGAGACTGAGAAGGGAAGGGAGGAGACGAGGTGAGCTGTGGTCAGAGGTGATTCAGCAACAGCGTCTCTGGCGCTTAGTCTGGCTCTGAGACTGAGAAGGGAAGGGAGGAGACGAGGTGAGCTGTGGTCAGAGGTGATTCAGCAACAGGGTCTCTGGCACTTAGTCTGGCTCTGAGACTGAGAAGGGAAGGGAGGAGACGAGGTGAGCTGTGGTCAGAGGTGATTCAGCAACAGGGTCTCTGGCACTTAGTCTGGCTCTGAGACTGAGAAGGGAAGGGAGGAGACGAGCTGAGCTGTGGTCAGAGGTGATTCAGCAACAGGGTCTCTGGCACTTAGTCTGGCTCTGAGACTGAGAAGGGAAGGGAGGAGACGAGGTGTGCTGTGGTCAGAGGTGATTCAGCAACAGGGTCTCTGGCACTTAGTCTGGCTCTGAGACTGAGAAGGGAAGGGAGGAGACGAGCTGAGCTGTGGTCAGAGATGATTCAGCAACAGGGTCTCTGGCACTTAGTCTGGCTCTGAGACTGAGAAGGGAAGGGAGGAGACGTGGTGAGCTGTGGTCAGAGGTGATTCAGCAACAGGGTCCCTGGCACTTAGTCTCGCTCTGAGACTGAGAAGGGAAGGGAGGAGACGAGGTGAGCTGTGGTCAGAGGTGATTCAACAACAGGGTCCCTGGCACTTAGTCTCGCTCTGAGACTGAGAAGGGAAGGGAGGAGACGTGGTGAGCTGTGGTCAGAGGTGATTCAGCAACAGGGTCTCTGGCACTTAGTCTGGCTCTGAGACTGAGAAGGGAAGGGAGGAGACGAGGTGAGCTATGGTCAGAGGTGATTCAGCAACAGGGTCTCTGGCACTTAGTCTGGCTCTGAGACTGAGAAGGGAAGGGAGGAGACGAGGTGAGCTGTGGTCAGAGGTGATTCAGCAGCAGGGTCTCTGGCACTTAGTCTGGCTCCGAGACTGAGAAGGGAAGGGAGGAGACCAGGTGAGCTGTGGTCAGAGGTGATTCAGCAACAGGGTCTCTGGCACTTAGTCTGGCTCCGAGACTGAGAAGGGAAGGGAGGAGACGAGCTGAGCTGTGGTCAGAGATGATTCAGCAACAGTGTCTCTGGCACTTAGTCTGGCTCTGAGACTGAGAAGGGAAGGGAGGAGACGTGGTGAGCTGTGGTCAGAGGTGATTCAGCAACAGGGTCTCTGGCACTTAGTCTGGCTCTGAGACTGAGAAGGGAAGGGAGGAGACGAGCTGAGCTGTGGTCAGAGGTGATTCAGCAACAGGGTCTCTGGCACTTAGTCTGGCTCTGAGACTGAGAAGGGAAGGGAGGAGACGAGCTGAGCTGTGGTCAGAGGTGATTCAGCAACAGGGTCTCTGGCACTTAGTCTGGCTCCGAGACTGAGAAGGGAAGGGAGGAGACGAGGTGAGCTGTGGTCAGAGGTGATTCAGCAACAGGGTTTCTGGCACTTAGTCTGGCTCCGAGACTGAGAAGGGAAGGGAGGAGACGAGGTGAGCTGTGGTCAGAGGTGATTCAGCAACAGGGTCTCTGGCACTTAGTCTGGCTCCGAGACTGAGAAGGGAAGGGAGGAGACGAGGTGAGCTGTGGTCAGAGGTGATTCAGCAACAGGGTCTCTGGCACTTAGGCTGGCTCCGAGACTGAGAAGGGAAGGGAGGAGACGAGGTGAGCTGTGGTCAGAGGTGATTCAGCAACAGGGTCTCGGGCACTTAGTCTGGCTCTGAGACTGAGAAGGGAAGGGAGGAGACGAGGTGAGCTGTGGTCAGAGGTGATTCAGCATCAGGGTCTCGGGCACTTAGTCTGGCTCTGAGACTGAGAAGGGAAGGGAGGAGACGAGGTGAGCTGTGGTCAGAGGTGATTCAGCAACAGGGTCTCTGGCACTTCGTCTGGCTCTGAGACTGAGAAGGGAAGGGAGGAGACGAGGTGAGCTGTGGTCAGAGGTGATTCAGCAACAGGGTCTCTGGCACTTAGTCTGGCTCTGAGACTGAGAAGGGAAGGGAGGAGACGAGGTGAGCTGTGGTCAGAGGTGATTCAGCAACGTGGTCTCTGGCACTTAGTCTGGCTCTGAGACTGAGAAGGGAAGGGAGGAGACGAGGTGAGCTGTGTCAGAGGTGATTCAGCAACAGGGTCTCTGGCACTTAGTCTGGCTCTGAGACTGAGAAGGGAAGGGAGGAGACGAGGTGAGCTGTGCTCAGAGGTGATTCAGCAACAGGGTCTCTGGCACTTAGTCTGGCTCTGAGACTGAGAAGGGAAGGGAGGAGACGAGGTGAGCTGTGGTCAGAGATGATTCAGCAACAGGGTCTCTGGCACTTAGTCTGGCTCTGAGACAGAGAAAGGAAGGGAGGAGACGAGGTGAGCTGTGCTCAGAGGTGATTCAGCAACAGGGTCTCTGGCACTTGGTCTGGCTCCGAGACTGAGAAGGGAAGGGAGGAGACGAGGTGAGCTGTGGTCAGAGGTGATTCAGCAACAGGGTCTCTGGCACTTAGTCTGGCTCTGAGACTGAGAAGGGAAGGGAGGAGACGAGGTGAGCTGTGGTCAGCGGTGATTCAGCAACAGGGTCTCTGGCACTTAGTCTGGCTCTGAGACTGAGAAGGGAAGGGAGGAGACGAGTGAGCTGTGGTCAGAGGTGATTCAGCAACAGGGTCTCTGGCACTTAGTCTGGCTCTGAGACTGAGAAGGGAAGGGAGGAGACGAGGTGAGCTGTGGTCAGAGGTGATTCAGCAACAGGGTCTCTGGCACTTAGTCTGGCTCCGAGACTGAGAAGGGAAGAGGGGAGACGAGGTGAGCTGTGGTCAGAGGTGATTCAGCAACAGGGTCTCTGGCACTTAGTCTGGCTCTGAGACTGAGAAGGGAAGGGTGGAGACGAGGTGAGCTGTGGTCAGAGGTGATTCAGCAACAGGGTCTCTGGCACTTAGTCTTGCTCCGAGACTGAGAAGGGAAGGGAGGAGACGAGGTGAGCTGTGGTCAGAGGTGATTCAGCAACAGGGTCTCTGGAACTTAGTCTGGCTCCGAGACTGAGAAGGGAAGGGAGGAGACGAGGTGAGCTGTGGTCAGAGTTGATTCAGCAACAGGATCTCTGGCACTTAGTCTGGCTCTGAGACTGAGAAGGGAAGGGAGGAGACGAGGTGAGCTGTGGTCAGAGGTGATTCAGCAACAGGGTCTCTGGCACTTAGTCTGGCTCTGAGGCTGAGAAGGGAAGGGAGGAGACGAGGTGAGCTGTGGTCAGAGGTGATTCAGCAACAGGGTCTCTGGTACTTAGTCTGGCTCTGAGACTGAGAAGGGAAGGGAGGAGACGAGGTGAGCTGTGGTCAGAGGTGATTCAGCAACAGGGTCTCTGGCACTTAGTCTGGCTCTGAGACAGAGAAGGGAAGGGAGGAGACGAGGTGAGCTGTGCTCAGAGGTGATTCAGCAACAGGGTCTCTGGCACTTGGTCTGGCTCCGAGACTGAGAAGGGAAGGGAGGAGACGAGGTGAGCTGTGGTCTGAGGTGATTCAGCAACAGGGTCTCTGGCACTTAGTCTGGCTCTGAGACTGAGAATGGAAGAGGGGAGACGAGGTGAGCTGTGCTCAGAGGTGATTCAGCAACAGGGTCTATGGCACTTAGTCTGGCTCCGAGACTGAGAAGGGAAGGGAGGAGACGAGGTGAGCTGTGGTCAGAGATGATTCAGCAACAGGGTCTCTGGCACTTAGTCTGGCTCTGAGACTGAGAAGGGAAGGGGGGAGACGAGGTGAGCTGTGGTCAGAGGTGATTCAGCAAAAGGGTCTCTGGCACTTAGTCTGGCTCCGAGACTGAGAAGGGAAGGGAGGAGACGAGGTGAGCTGTGGTCAGAGGTGATTCAGCAACAGGGTCTCTGGCACTTAGTCTGGCTCTGAGACTGAGAAGGGAAGGGAGGAGACGAGGTGAGCTGTGGTCAGAGGTGATTCAGCAACAGGGTCTCTGGCACTTAGTCTGGCTCTGAGGCTGAGAAGGGAAGGGAGGAGACGAGGTGAGCTGTGGTCAGAGGTGATTCAGCAACAGGGTCTCTGGTACTTAGTCTGGCTCTGAGACTGAGAAGGGAAGGGAGGAGACGAGGTGAGCTGTGGTCAGAGGTGATTCAGCAACAGGGTCTCTGGCACTTAGTCTTGCTCCGAGACTGAGAAGGGAAGGGAGGAGACGAGGTGAGCTGTGGTCAGAGGTGATTCAGCAACAGGGTCTCTGGAACTTAGTCTGGCTCCGAGACTGAGAAGGGAAGGGAGGAGACGAGGTGAGCTGTGGTCAGAGTTGATTCAGCAACAGGGTCTCTGGCACTTAGTCTGGCTCTGAGACTGAGAAGGGAAGGGAGGAGACGAGGTGAGCTGTGGTCAGAGGTGATTCAGCAACAGGGTCTCTGGCACTTAGTCTGGCTCTGAGGCTGAGAAGGGAAGGGAGGAGACGAGGTGAGCTGTGGTCAGAGGTGATTCAGCAACAGGGTCTCTGGTACTTAGTCTGGCTCTGAGACTGAGAAGGGAAGGGAGGAGACGAGGTGAGCTGTGGTCAGAGGTGATTCAGCAACAGGGTCTCTGGCACTTAGTCTGGCTCTGAGACAGAGAAGGGAAGGGAGGAGACGTGGTGAGCTGTGCTCAGAGGTGATTCAGCAACAGGGTCTCTGGCACTTGGTCTGGCTCCGAGACTGAGAAGGGAAGGGAGGAGACGAGGTGAGCTGTGGTCTGAGGTGATTCAGCAACAGGGTCTCTGGCACTTAGTCTGGCTCTGAGACTGAGAAGGGAAGAGGGGAGACGAGGTGAGCTGTGCTCAGAGGTGATTCAGCAACAGGGTCTCTGGCACTTAGTCTGGCTCCGTGACTGAGAAGGGAAGGGAGGAGACGAGGTGAGCTGTGGTCAGAGATGATTCAGCAACAGGGTCTCTGGCACTTAGTCTGGCTCTGAGACTGAGAAGGGAAGGGGGGAGACGAGGTGTGCTGTGGTCAGAGGTGATTCGGCAACAGGGTCTCTGGCACTTAGTCTGGCTCTGAGACTGAGAAGGGAAGGGAGGAGACGAGGTGAGCTGTGGTCAGAGGTGATTCGGCAACAGGGTCTCTGGCACTTAGTCTGGCTCCGAGACTGAGAAGGGAAGGGAGGAGACGAGGTGTGCTGTGGTCAGAGGTGATTCAGCAACTGGGTCTCTGGCATTTAGTCTGGCTCCGAGACTGAGAAGGGAAGGGAGGAGACGAGGTGTGCTGTGGTCAGAGGTGATTCAGCAACAGGGTCTCTGGCACTTAGTCTGGCTCTGAGACTGAGAAGTGAAGGGAGGAGACGTGATGAGCTGTGGTCAGAGGTGATTCAGCAACAGGGTCTCTGGCACTTAGTCTGGCTCCGAGACTGAGAAGGGAAGGGAGGAAACGAGCTGAGCTGTGGTCAGAGGTGATTCAGCAACAGGGTCTCTGGCACTTAGTCTGGCTCCGAGACTGAGAAGGGAAGGGAGGAGACGAGGTGAGCTGTGGTCAGAGGTGATTCAGCAACAGGGTCTCTGGCACTTAGTCTGGCTCTGAGACTGAGAAGGGAAGGGAGGAGACGAGATGAGCTGTGGTCAGAGGTGATTCAGCAACAGGGTCTCTGGCACTTAGTCTGGCTCCGAGACTGAGAAGGGAAGGGAGGAGACGAGGTGAGCTGTGGTCAGAGGTGATTCAGCAACAGGGTCTCTGGCACTTAGTCTGGCTCTGAGACAGAGAACGGAAGGGAGGAGACGAGGTGAGCTGTGGTCAGAGGTGATTCAGCAACATGGTCTCTGGCACTTAGTCTGGCTCCGAGACTGAGAAGGGAAAGGAGGAGACGAGGTGAGCTGTGGTCAGAGGTGATTCAGCAACAGGGTCTCTGGTACTTAGTCTGGCTCTGAGACTGAGAAGGGAAGGGAGGAGACGAGGTGAGCTGTGGTCAGAGGTGATTCAGCAACAGGGTCTCTGGCACTTAGTCTGGCTCCGAGACTGAGAAGGGAAAGGAGGAGACGAGGTGAGCTGTGGTCAGAGGTGATTCAGCAACAGGGTCTCTGGCACTTAGTCTGGCTCCGAGACTGAGAAGGGAAAGGAGGAGACGAGGTGAGCTGTGGTCAGAGGTGATTCAGCAACAGGGTCTCTGGCACTTAGTCTGGCTCTGAGACTGAGAAGGGAAGGGAGGAGACGAGGTGAGCTGTGGTCAGAGGTGATTCAGCAACAGGGTCTCTGGCACTTAGTCTGGCTCTGAAACTGAGAAGGGAAGGGAGGAGACGAGGTGAGATGTGGTCAGAGGTGATTCAGCAACAGGGTCTCTGGCACTTAGTCTGGCTCTGAGACAGAGAACGGAAGGGAGGAGACGAGGTGAGCTGTGGTCAGAGGTGATTCAGCAACAGGGTCTCTGGCACTTAGTCTGGCTCTGAGACAGAGAACGGAAGGGAGGAGACGAGGTGAGCTGTAGTCAGAGGTGATTCAGCAACAGGGTCTCTGGAACTTAGTCTGGCTCTGAGACAGAGAACGGAAGGGAGGCGACGAGGTGAGCTGTGGTCAGAGGTGATTCAGCAACAGGGTCTCTGGCACTTAGTCTGGCTCTGAGACAGAGAACGGAAGGGAGGAGACGAGGTGAGCTGTGGTCAGAGGTGATTCAGCAACAGGGTCTCTGGCACTTAGTCTGGCTCTGAGACTGAGAAGGGAAGGGAGGAGAAGAGGTGAGCTGTGGTCAGAGGTGATTCAGCAACAGGGTCTCTGGCACTTAGTCTGGCTCTGAGACAGAGAAGGGAAGGGAGGAGACGAGGTGAGCTGTGGTCAGAGGTGATTCAGCAACAGGGTCTCTGGCACTTAGTCTGGCTCTGAGACTGAGAAGGGAAGGGAGGAGACGAGGTGAGCTGTGGTCAGAGGTGATTCAGCAACAGGGTCTCTGGCACTTAGTCTGGCTCCGAGACTGAGAAGGGAAGACGGGAGACGAGGTGAGCTGTGCTCAGAGGTGATTCAGCAACAGGGTCTCTGGCACTTAGCCTGGCTCCGAGACTGAGAAGGGAAGGGAGGAGACGAGCTGAGCTGTGGTCAGAGGTGATTCAGCAACAGGGTCTCTGGCACTTAGTCTGGCTCCGAGACTGAGAAGGGAAGGGAGGAGACGAGGTGAGCTGTGGTCAGAGGTGATTCAGCAACAGGGTCTCTGGCACTTAGTCTGGCTCTGAGACTGAGAAGGGAAGGGAGGAGACGAGATGAGCTGTGGTCAGAGGTGATTCAGCAACAGGGTCTCTGGCACTTAGTCTGGCTCCGAGACTGAGAAGGGAAGGGAGGAGACGAGGTGAGCTGTGGTCAGAGGTGATTCAGCAACAGGGTCTCTGGCACTTAGTCTGGCTCTGAGACAGAGAACGGAAGGGAGGAGACGAGGTGAGCTGTGGTCAGAGGTGATTCAGCAACATGGTCTCTGGCACTTAGTCTGGCTCCGAGACTGAGAAGGGAAAGGAGGAGACGAGGTGAGCTGTGGTCAGAGGTGATTCAGCAACAGGGTCTCTGGTACTTAGTCTGGCTCTGAGACTGAGAAGGGAAGGGAGGAGACGAGGTGAGCTGTGGTCAGAGGTGATTCAGCAACAGGGTCTCTGGCACTTAGTCTGGCTCCGAGACTGAGAAGGGAAAGGAGGAGACGAGGTGAGCTGTGGTCAGAGGTGATTCAGCAACAGGGTCTCTGGCACTTAGTCTGGCTCCGAGACTGAGAAGGGAAAGGAGGAGACGAGGTGAGCTGTGGTCAGAGGTGATTCAGCAACAGGGTCTCTGGCACTTAGTCTGGCTCTGAGACTGAGAAGGGAAGGGAGGAGACGAGGTGAGCTGTGGTCAGAGGTGATTCAGCAACAGGGTCTCTGGCACTTAGTCTGGCTCTGAAACTGAGAAGGGAAGGGAGGAGACGAGGTGAGATGTGGTCAGAGGTGATTCAGCAACAGGGTCTCTGGCACAGTCTGGCTCTGAGACTGAGAAGGGAAGGGAGGAGACGAGGTGAGCTGTGGTCAGAGGTGATTCAGCAACAGGGTCTCTGGCACTTAGTCTGGCTCTGAGACAGAGAACGGAAGGGAGGAGACGAGGTGAGCTGTAGTCAGAGGTGATTCAGCAACAGGGTCTCTGGAACTTAGTCTGGCTCTGAGACAGAGAACGGAAGGGAGGAGACGAGGTGAGCTGTGGTCAGAGGTGATTCAGCAACAGGGTCTCTGGCACTTAGTCTGGCTCTGAGACAGAGAACGGAAGGGAGGAGACGAGGTGAGCTGTGGTCAGAGGTGATTCAGCAACAGGGTCTCTGGCACTTAGTCTGGCTCTGAGACTGAGAAGGGAAGGGAGGAGAAGAGGTGAGCTGTGGTCAGAGGTGATTCAGCAACAGGGTCTCTGGCACTTAGTCTGGCTCTGAGACAGAGAAGGGAAGGGAGGAGACGAGGTGAGCTGTGGTCAGAGGTGATTCAGCAACAGGGTCTCTGGCACTTAGTCTGGCTCTGAGACTGAGAAGGGAAGGGAGGAGACGAGGTGAGCTGTGGTCAGAGGTGATTCAGCAACAGGGTCTCTGGCACTTAGTCTGGCTCCGAGACTGAGAAGGGAAGACGGGAGACGAGGTGAGCTGTGGTCAGAGGTGATTCAGCAACAGGGTCTCTGGCACTTAGTCTGGCTCCGAGACTGAGAAGGGAAGGGAGGAGACGAGGTGAGCTGTGGTCAGAGGTGATTCAGCAACAGGGTCTCTGGCACTTAGTCTGGCTCCGAGACTGAGAAGGGAAGGGAGGAGACGAGGTGAGCTGTGGTCAGAGGTGATTCAGCAACAGGGTCTCTGGCACTTAGTCTGGCTCCGAGACTGAGAAGGGAAGGGAGGAGACGAGGTGAGCTGTGGTCAGAGGTGATTCAGCAACAGGGTCTCTGGCACTTAGTCTGGCTCTGAGACTGAGAAGGGAAGGGAGGAGACGAGGTGAGCTGTGGTCAGAGGTGATTCAGCAACAGGGTCTCTGGCACTTAGTCTGGCTCTGAGACTGAGAAGGGAAGGAAGGAGACGAGGTGAGCTGTGGTCAGAGGTGATTCAGCAACAGGGTCTCTGGCACTTAGTCTGGCTCTGAGGCTGAGAAGGGAAGGGAGGAGACGAGGTGAGCTGTGGTCAGAGGTGATTCAGCAACAGGGTCTCTGGTACTTAGTCTGGCTCTGAGACTGAGAAGGGAAGGGAGGAGACGAGGTGTGCTGTGGTCAGAGGTGATTCAGCAACAGGGTCTCTGGCAATTAGTCTGGCTCTGAGACTGAGAAGGGAAGGGAGGAGACGAGGTGAGCTGTGGTCAGAGGTGATTCGGCAACAGGGTCTCTGGCACTTAGTCTGGCTCCGAGACTGAGAAGGGAAGGGAGGAGACGAGGTGTGCTGTGGTCAGAGGTGATTCAGCAACTGGGTCTCTGGCATTTAGTCTGGCTCCGAGACTGAGAAGGGAAGGGAGGAGACGAGGTGTGCTGTGGTCAGAGGTGATTCAGCAACAGGGTCTCTGGCACTTAGTCTGGCTCTGAGACTGAGAAGTGAAGGGAGGAGACGTGATGAGCTGTGGTCAGAGGTGATTCAGCAACAGGGTCTCTGGCACTTAGTCTGGCTCCGAGACTGAGAAGGGAAGGGAGGAGACGAGCTGAGCTGTGGTCAGAGGAGATTCAGCAACAGGGTCTCTGGCACTTAGTCTGGCTCCGAGACTGAGAAGGGAAGGGAGGAGACGAGGTGAGCTGTGGTCAGAGGTGATTCAGCAACAGGGTCTCTGGCACTTAGTCTGGCTCTGAGACTGAGAAGGGAAGGGAGGAGACGAGATGAGCTGTGGTCAGAGGTGATTCAGCAACAGGGTCTCTGGCACTTAGTCTGGCTCCGAGACTGAGAAGGGAAGGGAGGAGACGAGGTGAGCTGTGGTCAGAGGTGATTCAGCAACAGGGTCTCTGGCACTTAGTCTGGCTCTGAGACAGAGAACGGAAGGGAGGAGACGAGGTGAGCTGTGGTCAGAGGTGATTCAGCAACATGGTCTCTGGCACTTAGTCTGGCTCCGAGACTGAGAAGGGAAAGGAGGAGACGAGGTGAGCTGTGGTCAGAGGTGATTCAGCAACAGGGTCTCTGGTACTTAGTCTGGCTCTGAGACTGAGAAGGGAAGGGAGGAGACGAGGTGAGCTGTGGTCAGAGGTGATTCAGCAACAGGGTCTCTGGCACTTAGTCTGGCTCCGAGACTGAGAAGGGAAAGGAGGAGACGAGGTGAGCTGTGGTCAGAGGTGATTCAGCAACAGGGTCTCTGGCACTTAGTCTGGCTCCGAGACTGAGAAGGGAAAGGAGGAGACGAGGTGAGCTGTGGTCAGAGGTGATTCAGCAACAGGGTCTCTGGCACTTAGTCTGGCTCTGAGACTGAGAAGGGAAGGGAGGAGACGAGGTGAGCTGTGGTCAGAGGTGATTCAGCAACAGGGTCTCTGGCACTTAGTCTGGCTCTGAAACTGAGAAGGGAAGGGAGGAGACGAGGTGAGATGTGGTCAGAGGTAATTCAGCAACAGGGTCTCTGGCACAGTCTGGCTCTGAGACTGAGAAGGGAAGGGAGGAGACGAGGTGAGCTGTGGTCAGAGGTGATTCAGCAACAGGGTCTCTGGCACTTAGTCTGGCTCTGAGACAGAGAACGGAAGGGAGGAGACGAGGTGAGCTGTAGTCAGAGGTGATTCAGCAACAGGGTCTCTGGAACTTAGTCTGGCTCTGAGACAGAGAACGGAAGGGAGGAGACGAGGTGAGCTGTGGTCAGAGGTGATTCAGCAACAGGGTCTCAGGCACTTAGTCTGGCTCTGAGACAGAGAACGGAAGGGAGGAGACGAGGTGAGCTGTGGTCAGAGGTGATTCAGCAACAGGGTCTCTGGCACTTAGTCTGGCTCTGAGACTGAGAAGGGAAGGGAGGAGAAGAGGTGAGCTGTGGTCAGAGGTGATTCAGCAACAGGGTCTCTGGCACTTAGTCTGGCTCTGAGACAGAGAAGGGAAGGGAGGAGACGAGGTGAGCTGTGGTCAGAGGTGATTCAGCAACAGGGTCTCTGGCACTTAGTCTGGCTCTGAGACTGAGAAGGGAAGGGAGGAGACGAGGTGAGCTGTGGTCAGAGGTGATTCAGCAACAGGGTCTCTGGCACTTAGTCTGGCTCCGAGACTGAGAAGGGAAGACGGGAGACGAGGTGAGCTGTGCTCAGAGGTGATTCAGCAACAGGGTCTCTGGCACTTAGTCTGGCTCCGAGACTGAGAAGGGAAGGGAGGGGACGAGGTGAGCTGTGGTCAGAGGTGATTCAGCAACAGGGTCTCTGGCACTTAGTCTGGCTCCGAGACTGAGAAGGGAAGGGAGGAGACGAGGTGAGCTGTGGTCAGAGGTGATTCAGCAACAGGGTCTCTGGCACTTAGTCTGGCTCCGAGACTGAGAAGGGAAGGGAGGAGACGAGGTGAGCTGTGGTCAGAGGTGATTCAGCAACAGGGTCTCTGGCACTTAGTCTGGCTCTGAGACTGAGAAGGGAAGGGAGGAGACGAGGTGAGCTGTGGTCAGAGGTGATTCAGCAACAGGGTCTCTGGCACTTAGTCTGGCTCTGAGACTGAGAAGGGAAGGAAGGAGACGAGGTGAGCTGTGGTCAGAGGTGATTCAGCAACAGGGTCTCTGGCACTTAGTCTGGCTCTGAGGCTGAGAAGGGAAGGGAGGAGACGAGGTGAGCTGTGGTCAGAGGTGATTCAGCAACAGGGTCTCTGGTACTTAGTCTGGCTCTGAGACTGAGAAGGGAAGGGAGGAGACGAGGTGTGCTGTGGTCAGAGGTGATTCAGCAACAGGGTCTCTGGCACTTAGTCTGGCTCTGAAACTGAGAAGGGAAGGGAGGAGACGAGGTGAGCTGTGGTCAGAGGTGATTCAGCAACAGGGTCTCTGGCACAGTCTGGCTCTGAGACTGAGAAGGGAAGGGAGGAGACGAGGTGAGCTGTGGTCAGAGGTGATTCAGCAACAGGGTCTCTGGCACTTAGTCTGGCTCTGAGACAGAGAACGGAAGGGAGGAGACGAGGTGAGCTGTAGTCAGAGGTGATTCAGCAACAGGGTCTCTGGAACTTAGTCTGGCTCTGAGACAGAGAACGGAAGGGAGGAGACGAGGTGAGCTGTGGTCAGAGGTGATTCAGCAACAGGGTCTCTGGCACTTAGTCTGGCTCTGAGACAGAGAACGGAAGGGAGGAGACGAGGTGAGCTGTGGTCAGAGGTGATTCAGCAACAGGGTCTCTGGCACTTAGTCTGGCTCTGAGACTGAGAAGGGAAGGGAGGAGAAGAGGTGAGCTGTGGTCAGAGGTGATTCAGCAACAGGGTCTCTGGCACTTAGTCTGGCTCTGAGACAGAGAAGGGAAGGGAGGAGACGAGGTGAGCTGTGGTCAGAGGTGATTCAGCAACAGGGTCTCTGGCACTTAGTCTGGCTCTGAGACTGAGAAGGGAAGGGAGGAGACGAGGTGAGCTGTGGTCAGAGGTGATTCAGCAACAGGGTCTCTGGCACTTAGTCTGGCTCCGAGACTGAGAAGGGAAGACGGGAGACGAGGTGAGCTGTGCTCAGAGGTGATTCAGCAACAGGGTCTCTGGCACTTAGTCTGGCTCCGAGACTGAGAAGGGAAGGGAGGAGACGAGGTGAGCTGTGGTCAGAGGTGATTCAGCAACAGGGTCTCTGGCACTTAGTCTGGCTCCGAGACTGAGAAGGGAAGGGAGGAGACGAGGTGAGCTGTGGTCAGAGGTGATTCAGCAACAGGGTCTCTGGCACTTAGTCTGGCTCCGAGACTGAGAAGGGAAGGGAGGAGACGAGGTGAGCTGTGGTCAGAGGTGATTCAGCAACAGGGTCTCTGGCACTTAGTCTGGCTCTGAGACTGAGAAGGGAAGGGAGGAGACGAGGTGAGCTGTGGTCAGAGGTGATTCAGCAACAGGGTCTCTGGCACTTAGTCTGGCTCTGAGACTGAGAAGGGAAGGAAGGAGACGAGGTGAGCTGTGGTCAGAGGTGATTCAGCAACAGGGTCTCTGGCACTTAGTCTGGCTCTGAGACTGAGAAGGGAAGGGAGGAGACGAGGTGAGCTGTGGTCAGAGGTGATTCAGCAACAGGGTCTCTGGTACTTAGTCTGGCTCTGAGACTGAGAACGGAAGGGAGGAGACGAGGTGTGCTGTGGTCAGAGGTGATTCAGCAACAGGGTCTCTGGCAATTAGTCTGGCTCTGAGACTGAGAAGGGAAGGGAGGAGACGAGGTGAGCTGTGGTCAGAGGTGATTCGGCAACAGGGTCTCTGGCACTTAGTCTGGCTCCGAGACTGAGAAGGGAAGGGAGGAGACGAGGTGTGCTGTGGTCAGAGGTGATTCAGCAACTGGGTCTCTGGCATTTAGTCTGGCTCCGAGACTGAGAAGGGAAGGGAGGAGACGAGGTGTGCTGTGGTCAGAGGTGATTCAGCAACAGGGTCTCTGGCACTTAGTCTGGCTCTGAGACTGAGAAGTGAAGGGAGGAGACGTGATGAGCTGTGGTCAGAGGTGATTCAGCAACAGGGTCTCTGGCACTTAGTCTGGCTCCGAGACTGAGAAGGGAAGGGAGGAGACGAGGTGAGCTGTGGTCAGAGGTGATTCAGCAACAGGGTCTCTGGCACTTAGTCTGGCTCTGAGACTGAGAAGGGAAGGGAGGAGACGAGGTGAGCTGTGGTCAGAGGTGATTCAGCAACAGGGTCTCTGGCACTTAGTCTGGCTCTGAGACTGAGAAGGGAAGGAAGGAGACGAGGTGAGCTGTGGTCAGAGGTGATTCAGCAACAGGGTCTCTGGCACTTAGTCTGGCTCTGAGGCTGAGAAGGGAAGGGAGGAGACGAGGTGAGCTGTGGTCAGAGGTGATTCAGCAACAGGGTCTCTGGTACTTAGTCTGGCTCTGAGACTGAGAAGGGAAGGGAGGAGACGAGGTGTGCTGTGGTCAGAGGTGATTCAGCAACAGGGTCTCTGGCAATTAGTCTGGCTCTGAGACTGAGAAGGGAAGGGAGGAGACGAGGTGAGCTGTGGTCAGAGGTGATTCGGCAACAGGGTCTCTGGCACTTAGTCTGGCTCCGAGACTGAGAAGGGAAGGGAGGAGACGAGGTGTGCTGTGGTCAGAGGTGATTCAGCAACTGGGTCTCTGGCATTTAGTCTGGCTCCGAGACTGAGAAGGGAAGGGAGGAGACGAGGTGTGCTGTGGTCAGAGGTGATTCAGCAACAGGGTCTCTGGCACTTAGTCTGGCTCTGAGACTGAGAAGTGAAGGGAGGAGACGTGATGAGCTGTGGTCAGAGGTGATTCAGCAACAGGGTCTCTGGCACTTAGTCTGGCTCCGAGACTGAGAAGGGAAGGGAGGAGACGAGCTGAGCTGTGGTCAGAGGTGATTCAGCAACAGGGTCTCTGGCACTTAGTCTGGCTCCGAGACTGAGAAGGGAAGGGAGGAGACGAGGTGAGCTGTGGTCAGAGGTGATTCAGCAACAGGGTCTCTGGCACTTAGTCTGGCTCTGAGACTGAGAAGGGAAGGGAGGAGACGAGATGAGCTGTGGTCAGAGGTGATTCAGCAACAGGGTCTCTGGCACTTAGTCTGGCTCCGAGACTGAGAAGGGAAGGGAGGAGACGAGGTGAGCTGTGGTCAGAGGTGATTCAGCAACAGGGTCTCTGGCACTTAGTCTGGCTCTGAGACAGAGAACGGAAGGGAGGAGACGAGGTGAGCTGTGGTCAGAGGTGATTCAGCAACATGGTCTCTGGCACTTAGTCTGGCTCCGAGACTGAGAAGGGAAAGGAGGAGACGAGGTGAGCTGTGGTCAGAGGTGATTCAGCAACAGGGTCTCTGGTACTTAGTCTGGCTCTGAGACTGAGAAGGGAAGGGAGGAGACGAGGTGAGCTGTGGTCAGAGGTGATTCAGCAACAGGGTCTCTGGCACTTAGTCTGGCTCCGAGACTGAGAAGGGAAAGGAGGAGACGAGGTGAGCTGTGGTCAGAGGTGATTCAGCAACAGGGTCTCTGGCACTTAGTCTGGCTCCGAGACTGAGAAGGGAAAGGAGGAGACGAGGTGAGCTGTGGTCAGAGGTGATTCAGCAACAGGGTCTCTGGCACTTAGTCTGGCTCTGAGACTGAGAAGGGAAGGGAGGAGACGAGGTGAGCTGTGGTCAGAGGTGATTCAGCAACAGGGTCTCTGGCACTTAGTCTGGCTCTGAAACTGAGAAGGGAAGGGAGGAGACGAGGTGAGATGTGGTCAGAGGTGATTCAGCAACAGGGTCTCTGGCACAGTCTGGCTCTGAGACTGAGAAGGGAAGGGAGGAGACGAGGTGAGCTGTGGTCAGAGGTGATTCAGCAACAGGTTCTCTGGCACTTAGTCTGGCTCTGAGACAGAGAACGGAAGGGAGGAGACGAGGTGAGCTGTAGTCAGAGGTGATTCAGCAACAGGGTCTCTGGAACTTAGTCTGGCTCTGAGACAGAGAACGGAAGGGAGGAGACGAGGTGAGCTGTGGTCAGAGGTGATTCAGCAACAGGGTCTCTGGCACTTAGTCTGGCTCTGAGACAGAGAACGGAAGGGAGGAGACGAGGTGAGCTGTGGTCAGAGGTGATTCAGCAACAGGGTCTCTGGCACTTAGTCTGGCTCTGAGACTGAGAAGGGAAGGGAGGAGAAGAGGTGAGCTGTGGTCAGAGGTGATTCAGCAACAGGGTCTCTGGCACTTAGTCTGGCTCTGAGACAGAGAAGGGAAGGGAGGAGACGAGGTGAGCTGTGGTCAGAGGTGATTCAGCAACAGGGTCTCTGGCACTTAGTCTGGCTCTGAGACTGAGAAGGGAAGGGAGGAGACGAGGTGAGCTGTGGTCAGAGGTGATTCAGCAACAGGGTCTCTGGCACTTAGTCTGGCTCCGAGACTGAGAAGGGAAGACGGGAGACCAGGTGAGCTGTGCTCAGAGGTGATTCAGCAACAGGGTCTCTGGCACTTAGTCTGGCTCCGAGACTGAGAAGGGAAGGGAGGAGACGAGGTGAGCTGTGGTCAGAGGTGATTCAGCAACAGGGTCTCTGGCACTTAGTCTGGCTCCGAGACTGAGAAGGGAAGGGAGGAGACGAGGTGAGCTGTGGTCAGAGGTGATTCAGCAACAGGGTCTCTGGCACTTAGTCTGGCTCCGAGACTGAGAAGGGAAGGGAGGAGACGAGGTGTGCTGTGGTCAGAGGTGATTCAGCAACAGGGTCTCTGGCAATTAGTCTGGCTCTGAGACTGAGAAGGGAAGGGAGGAGACGAGGTGAGCTGTGGTCAGAGGTGATTCGGCAACAGGGTCTCTGGCACTTAGTCTGGCTCCGAGACTGAGAAGGGAAGGGAGGAGACGAGGTGTGCTGTGGTCAGAGGTGATTCAGCAACTGGGTCTCTGGCATTTAGTCTGGCTCCGAGACTGAGAAGGGAAGGGAGGAGACGAGGTGTGCTGTGGTCAGAGGTGATTCAGCAACAGGGTCTCTGGCACTTAGTCTGGCTCTGAGACTGAGAAGTGAAGGGAGGAGACGTGATGAGCTGTGGTCAGAGGTGATTCAGCAACAGGGTCTCTGGCACTTAGTCTGGCTCCGAGACTGAGAAGGGAAGGGAGGAGACGAGGTGAGCTGTGGTCAGAGGTGATTCAGCAACAGGGTCTCTGGCACTTAGTCTGGCTCTGAGACTGAGAAGGGAAGGGAGGAGACGAGGTGAGCTGTGGTCAGAGGTGATTCAGCAACAGGGTCTCTGGCACTTAGTCTGGCTCTGAGACTGAGAAGGGAAGGAAGGAGACGAGGTGAGCTGTGGTCAGAGGTGATTCAGCAACAGGGTCTCTGGCACTTAGTCTGGCTCTGAGGCTGAGAAGGGAAGGGAGGAGACGAGGTGAGCTGTGGTCAGAGGTGATTCAGCAACAGGGTCTCTGGTACTTAGTCTGGCTCTGAGACTGAGAAGGGAAGGGAGGAGACGAGGTGTGCTGTGGTCAGAGGTGATTCAGCAACAGGGTCTCTGGCAATTAGACTGGCTCTGAGACTGAGAAGGGAAGGGAGGAGACGAGGTGAGCTGTGGTCAGAGGTGATTCGGCAACAGGGTCTCTGGCACTTAGTCTGGCTCCGAGACTGAGAAGGGAAGGGAGGAGACGAGGTGTGCTGTGGTCAGAGGTGATTCAGCAACTGGGTCTCTGGCATTTAGTCTGGCTCCGAGACTGAGAAGGGAAGGGAGGAGACGAGGTGTGCTGTGGTCAGAGGTGATTCAGCAACAGGGTCTCTGGCACTTAGTCTGGCTCTGAGACTGAGAAGTGAAGGGAGGAGACGTGATGAGCTGTGGTCAGAGGTGATTCAGCAACAGGGTCTCTGGCACTTAGTCTGGCTCCGAGACTGAGAAGGGAAGGGAGGAGACGAGCTGAGCTGTGGTCAGAGGTGATTCAGCAACAGGGTCTCTGGCACTTAGTCTGGCTCCGAGACTGAGAAGGGAAGGGAGGAGACGAGGTGAGCTGTGGTCAGAGGTGATTCAGCAACAGGGTCTCTGGCACTTAGTCTGGCTCTGAGACTGAGAAGGGAAGGGAGGAGACGAGATGAGCTGTGGTCAGAGGTGATTCAGCAACAGGGTCTCTGGCACTTAGTCTGGCTCCGAGACTGAGAAGGGAAGGGAGGAGACGAGGTGAGCTGTGGTCAGAGGTGATTCAGCAACAGGGTCTCTGGCACTTAGTCTGGCTCTGAGACAGAGAACGGAAGGGAGGAGACGAGGTGAGCTGTGGTCAGAGGTGATTCAGCAACATGGTCTCTGGCACTTAGTCTGGCTCCGAGACTGAGAAGGGAAAGGAGGAGACGAGGTGAGCTGTGGTCAGAGGTGATTCAGCAACAGGGTCTCTGGTACTTAGTCTGGCTCTGAGACTGAGAAGGGAAGGGAGGAGACGAGGTGAGCTGTGGTCAGAGGTGATTCAGCAACAGGGTCTCTGGCACTTAGTCTGGCTCCGAGACTGAGAAGGGAAAGGAGGAGACGAGGTGAGCTGTGGTCAGAGGTGATTCAGCAACAGGGTCTCTGGCACTTAGTCTGGCTCCGAGACTGAGAAGGGAAAGGAGGAGACGAGGTGAGCTGTGGTCAGAGGTGATTCAGCAACAGGGTCTCTGGCACTTAGTCTGGCTCTGAGACTGAGAAGGGAAGGGAGGAGACGAGGTGAGCTGTGGTCAGAGGTGATTCAGCAACAGGGTCTCTGGCACTTAGTCTGGCTCTGAAACTGAGAAGGGAAGGGAGGAGACGAGGTGAGATGTGGTCAGAGGTGATTCAGCAACAGGGTCTCTGGCACAGTCTGGCTCTGAGACTGAGAAGGGAAGGGAGGAGACGAGGTGAGCTGTGGTCAGAGGTGATTCAGCAACAGGTTCTCTGGCACTTAGTCTGGCTCTGAGACAGAGAACGGAAGGGAGGAGACGAGGTGAGCTGTAGTCAGAGGTGATTCAGCAACAGGGTCTCTGGAACTTAGTCTGGCTCTGAGACAGAGAACGGAAGGGAGGAGACGAGGTGAGCTGTGGTCAGAGGTGATTCAGCAACAGGGTCTCTGGCACTTAGTCTGGCTCTGAGACAGAGAACGGAAGGGAGGAGACGAGGTGAGCTGTGGTCAGAGGTGATTCAGCAACAGGGTCTCTGGCACTTAGTCTGGCTCTGAGACTGAGAAGGGAAGGGAGGAGAAGAGGTGAGCTGTGGTCAGAGGTGATTCAGCAACAGGGTCTCTGGCACTTAGTCTGGCTCTGAGACAGAGAAGGGAAGGGAGGAGACGAGGTGAGCTGTGGTCAGAGGTGATTCAGCAACAGGGTCTCTGGCACTTAGTCTGGCTCTGAGACTGAGAAGGGAAGGGAGGAGACGAGGTGAGCTGTGGTCAGAGGTGATTCAGCAACAGGGTCTCTGGCACTTAGTCTGGCTCCGAGACTGAGAAGGGAAGACGGGAGTCCAGGTGAGCTGTGCTCAGAGGTGATTCAGCAACAGGGTCTCTGGCACTTAGTCTGGCTCCGAGACTGAGAAGGGAAGGGAGGAGACGAGGTGAGCTGTGGTCAGAGGTGATTCAGCAACAGGGTCTCTGGCACTTAGTCTGGCTCCGAGACTGAGAAGGGAAGGGAGGAGACGAGGTGAGCTGTGGTCAGAGGTGATTCAGCAACAGGGTCTCTGGCACTTAGTCTGGCTCCGAGACTGAGAAGGGAAGGGAGGAGACGAGGTGAGCTGTGGTCAGAGGTGATTCAGCAACAGGGTCTCTGGCACTTAGTCTGGCTCTGAGACTGAGAAGGGAAGGGAGGAGACGAGGTGAGCTGTGGTCAGAGGTGATTCAGCAACAGGGTCTCTGGCACTTAGTCTGGCTCTGAGACTGAGAAGGGAAGGAAGGAGACGAGGTGAGCTGTGGTCAGAGGTGATTCAGCAACAGGGTCTCTGGCACTTAGTCTGGCTCTGAGGCTGAGAAGGGAAGGGAGGAGACGAGGTGAGCTGTGGTCAGAGGTGATTCAGCAACAGGGTCTCTGGTACTTAGTCTGGCTCTGAGACTGAGAAGGGAAGGGAGGAGACGAGGTGTGCTGTGGTCAGAGGTGATTCAGCAACAGGGTCTCTGGCAATTAGTCTGGCTCTGAGACTGAGAAGGGAAGGGAGGAGACGAGGTGAGCTGTGGTCAGAGGTGATTCGGCAACAGGGTCTCTGGCACTTAGTCTGGCTCCGAGACTGAGAAGGGAAGGGAGGAGACGAGGTGTGCTGTGGTCAGAGGTGATTCAGCAACAGGGTCTCTGGCACTTAATCTGGCTCTGAGACTGAGAAGGGAAGGGAGGAGACGTGGTGAGCTGTGGTCAGAGGTGATTCAGCAACAGGGTCTCTGGCACTTAGTCTGGCTCTGAGACTGAGAAGGGAAGGGAGGAGACGAGGTGAGCTGTGGTCAGAGGTGATTCAGCAACAGGGTCTCTGGTGCTTAGTCTGGCTCTAGACTGAGAAGGGAAGGGAGGAGACGAGATGAGCTGTGGTCAGAGGTGATTCAGCAACAGGGTCTCTGGCACTTAGTCTGGCTCTGAGACTGAGAAGGGAAGGGAGGAGACGAGGTGAGCTGTGGTCAGAGGTGATTCAGCAACAGGGACTCTGGCACTTAGTCTGGCTCTGAGACTGAGAAGGGAAGGGAGGAGACGAGATGAGCTGTGGTCAGAAGTGATTCAGCAACAGGGTCTCTGGCACTTAGTCTGGCTCCGAGACTGAGAAGGGAAGGGAGGAGACGAGGTGAGCTGTGGTCAGAGGTGATTCAGCAACAGGGTCTCTGGCACTTAGTCTGGCTCTGAGACAGAGAACGGAAGGGAGGAGACGAGGTGAGCTGTGGTCAGAGGTGATTCAGCAACATGGTCTCTGGCACTTAGTCTGGCTCCGAGACTGAGAAGGGAAAGGAGGAGACGAGGTGAGCTGTGGTCAGAGGTGATTCAGCAACAGGGTCTCTGGTACTTAGTCTGGCTCTGAGACTGAGAAGGGAAGGGAGGAGACGAGGTGAGCTGTGGTCAGAGGTGATTCAGCAACAGGGTCTCTGGCACTTAGTCTGGCTCCGAGACTGAGAAGGGAAAGGAGTAGACGAGGTGAGCTGTGGTCCGAGGTGATTCAGCAACAGGGTCTCTGGCACTTAGTCTGGCTCCGAGACTGAGAAGGGAAAGGAGGAGACGAGCTGAGCTGTGGTCAGAGGTGATTCAGCAACAGGGTCTCTGGCACTTAGTCTGGCTCTGAAACTGAGAAGGGAAGGGAGGAGACGAGGTGAGATGTGGTCAGAGGTGATTCAGCAACAGGGTCTCTGGCACTTAGTCTGGCTCTGAGACTGAGAAGGGAAGGGAGGAGACGAGGTGAGCTGTGGTCAGAGGTGATTCAGCAACAGGGTCTCTGGCACTTAGTCTGGCTCTGAGACAGAGAACGGAAGGGAGGAGATGAGGTGAGCTGTGGTCAGAGGTGATTCAGCAACAGGGTCTCTGGAACTTAGTTTTCTCTGAGACAGAGAACGGAAGGGAGGAGACGAGGTGAGCTGTGGTCAGAGGTGATTCAGCAACAGGGTCTCTGGCACTTAGTCTGGCTCCGAGACTGAGAAGGGAAGGGAGGAGACGAGGTGAGCTGTGGTCAGAGGTGATTCAGCAACAGGGTCTCTGGCACTTAGTCTGGCTCCGAGACTGAGAAGGGAAGGGAGGAGACGAGGTGAGCTGTGGTCAGAGGTGATTCAGCAACAGGGTCTCTGGCACTTAGTCTGGCTCTGAGGCTGAGAAGGGAAGGGAGGAGACGAGGTGAGCTGTGGTCAGAGGTGATTCAGCAACAGGGTCTCTGGCACTTAGTCTGTCTCTGAGACTGAGAAGAGAAGGGAGGAGACGCGGTGAGCTGTGGTCAGAGGTGATTCAGCAACAGGGTCTCTGGCACTTAGTCTGGCTCTGAGACTGAGAAGAGAAGGGAGGAGACGCCGTGAGCTGTGGTCAGAGGTGATTCAGCAACAGGGTCTCTGGCACTTAGTCTGGCTCCGAGACTGAGAAGGGAAGGGAGGAGACGAGGTGAGCTGTGGTCAGAGGTGATTCAGCAACAGGGTCTCTGGCACTTAGTCTGGCTCTGAGACTGAGAAGGGAAGGGAGGAGACGAGGTGAGCTGTGGTCAGAGGTGATTCAGCAACAGGGTCTCTGGCACTTAGTCTGGCTCTGAAACTGAGAAGGGAAGGGAGGAGACGAGGTGAGATGTGGTCAGAGGTGATTCAGCAACAGGGTCTCTGGCACTTAGTCTGGCTCTGAGACTGAGAAGGGAAGGGAGGAGACGAGGTGAGCTGTGGTCAGAGGTGATTCAGCAACAGGGTCTCTGGCACTTAGTCTGGCTCTGAGACAGAGAACGGAAGGGAGGAGATGAGGTGAGCTGTGGTCAGAGGTGATTCAGCAACAGGGTCTCTGGAACTTAGTCTGGCTCTGAGACAGAGAACGGAAGGGAGGAGACGAGGTGAGCTGTGGTCAGAGGTGATTCAGCAACAGGGTCTCTGGCACTTAGTCTGGCTCCGAGACTGAGAAGGGAAGGGAGGAGACGAGGTGAGCTGTGGTCAGAGGTGATTCAGCAACAGGGTCTCTGGCACTTAGTCTGGCTCCGAGACTGAGAAGGGAAGGGAGGAGACGAGGTGAGCTGTGGTCAGAGGTGATTCAGCAACAGGGTCTCCGGCACTTAGTCTGGCTCTGAGGCTGAGAAGGGAAGGGAGGAGACGAGGTGAGCTGTGGTCAGAGGTGATTCAGCAACAGGGTCTCTGGCACTTAGTCTGTCTCTGAGACTGAGAAGAGAAGGGAGGAGACGCGGTGAGCTGTGGTCAGAGGTGATTCAGCAACAGGGTCTCTGGCACTTAGTCTGGCTCTGAGACTGAGAAGAGAATTGAGGAGACGCCGTGAGCTGTGGTCAGAGGTGATTCAGCAACAGGGTCTCTGGCACTTAGTCTGGCTCTGAGATTGAGAAGGGAAGGGAGGAGACGAGCTGAGCTGTGGTCAGAGGTGATTCAGCAACAGGGTCTCTGGCACTTAGTCTGGCTCTGAGACTGAGAAGGGACGGGAGGAGACGAGCTGAGCTGTGGTCAGAGGTGATTCAGCAACAGGGTCTCTGGCACTTAGTCTGGCTCTGAGACTGAGAAGGGAAGGGAGGAGACGAGCTGAGCTGTGGTCAGAGGTGATTCAGCAACAGGGTCTCTGGCACTTAGTCTGGCTCCGAGACTGAGAAGGGAAAGGAGGAGACGAGGTGAGCTGTGGTCAGAGGTGATTCAGCAACAGGGTCTCTGGTACTTAGTCTGGCTCCGAGACTGAGAAGGGAAGGGAGGAGACGAGGTGAGCTGTGGTCAGAGGTGATTCAGCAACAGGGTCTCTGGCACTTAGTCTGGCTCCGAGACTGAGAAGGGAAGGGAGGAGACGAGGTGAGCTGTGGTCAGAGGTGATTCAGCAACAGGGTCTCTGGCACTTAGTCTGGCTCCGAGACTGAGAAGGGAAGGGAGGAGACGAGGTGAGCTGTGGTCAGAGGTGATTCAGCAACAGGGTCTCCGGCACTTAGTCTGGCTCTGAGGCTGAGAAGGGAAGGGAGGAGACGAGGTGAGCTGTGGTCAGAGGTGATTCAGCAACAGGGTCTCTGGCACTTAGTCTGTCTCTGAGACTGAGAAGAGAAGGGAGGAGACGCGGTGAGCTGTGGTCAGAGGTGATTCAGCAACAGGGTCTCTGGCACTTAGTCTGGCTCTGAGACTGAGAAGAGAAGGGAGGAGACGCCGTGAGCTGTGGTCAGAGGTGATTCAGCAACAGGGTCTCTGGCACTTAGTCTGGCTCTGAGATTGAGAAGGGAAGGGAGGAGACGAGCTGAGCTGTGGTCAGAGGTGATTCAGCAACAGGGTCTCTGGCACTTAGTCTGGCTCTGAGACTGAGAAGGGACGGGAGGAGACGAGCTGAGCTGTGGTCAGAGGTGATTCAGCAACAGGGTCTCTGGCACTTAGTCTGGCTCTGAGACTGAGAAGGGAAGGGAGGAGACGAGCTGAGCTGTGGTCAGAGGTGATTCAGCAACAGGGTCTCTGGCACTTAGTCTGGCTCCGAGACTGAGAAGGGAAAGGAGGAGACGAGGTGAGCTGTGGTCAGAGGTGATTCAGCAACAGGGTCTCTGGTACTTAGTCTGGCTCCGAGACTGAGAAGGGAAGGGAGGAGACGAGGTGAGCTGTGGTCAGAGGTGATTCAGCAACAGGGTCTCTGGCACTTAGTCTGGCTCTGAGACTGAGAAGGGAAGGGAGGAGATGAGGTGAGCTGTGGTCAGAGGTGATTCAGCAACAGGGTCTCTGGCACTTAGTCTGGCTCTGAGACTGAGAAGGGAAGGGAGGAGAAGAGGTGAGCTGTGGTCAGAGGTGATTCAGCAACAGGGTCTCTGGCACTTAGTTTGGCTCTGAGACTGAGAAGGGAAGGGAGGAGACGAGGTGAGCTGTGGTCAGAGGTGATTCAGCAACAGGGTCTCTGGCACTTAGTCTGGCTCTGAGACTGAGAAGGGAAGGGAGGAGACGAGGTGAGCTGTGGTCAGAGGTGATTCAGCAACAGGGTCTCTGGCACTTAGTCTGGCTCTGAGACTGAGAAGGGAAGGGAGGAGACGAGGTGAGCTGTGGTCAGAGGTGATTCAGCAACAGGGTCTCTGGCACTTAGTCTGGCTCTGAGACTGAGAAGGGACGGGAGGAGACGAGCTGAGCTGTGGTCAGAGGTGATTCAGCAACAGGGTCTCTGGCACTTAGTCTGGCTCTGAGACTGAGAAGGGAAGGGAGGAGACGAGCTGAGCTGTGGTCAGAGGTGATTCAGCAACAGGGTCTCTGGCACTTAGTCTGGCTCCGAGACTGAGAAGGGAAAGGAGGAGACGAGGTGAGCTGTGGTCAGAGGTGATTCAGCAACAGGGTCTCTGGTACTTAGTCTGGCTCCGAGACTGAGAAGGGAAGGGAGGAGACGAGGTGAGCTGTGGTCAGAGGTGATTCAGCAACAGGGTCTCTGGCACTTAGTCTGGCTCCGAGACTGAGAAGGGAAGGGAGGAGAGGAGGTGAGCTGTGGTCAGAGGTGATTCAGCAACAGGGTCTCTGGCACTTAGTCTGGCTCTGAGACTGAGAAGGGAAGGGAGGAGAAGAGGTGAGCTGTGGTCAGAGGTGATTCAGCAACAGGGTCTCTGGCACTTAGTCTGGCTCTGAGACTGAGAAGGGAAGGGAGGAGAAGAGGTGAGCTGTGGTCAGAGGTGATTCAGCAACAGGGTCTCTGGCACTTAGTTTGGCTCTGAGACTGAGAAGGGAAAGGAGGAGACGAGGTGAGCTGTGGTCAGAGGTGATTCAGCAACAGGGTCTCTGGCACTTAGTCTGGCTCTGAGACTGAGAAGGGAAGGGAGGAGACGAGGTGAGCTGTGGTCAGAGGTGATTCAGCAACAGGGTCTCTGGCACTTAGTCTGGCTCTGAGACTGAGAAGGGAAGGGAGGAGACGAGGTGAGCTGTGGTCAGAGGTGATTCAGCAACAGGGTCTCTGGCACTTAGTCTGGCTCTGAGACTGAGAAGGGAAGGGAGGAGACGAGGTGAGCTGTGGTCAGAGGTGATTCAGCAACAGGGTCTCTGGCACTTAGTCTGGCTCTGAGACTGAGAAGGGAAGGGAGGAGACGAGGTGAGCTGTGGTCAGAGGTGATTCACCAACAGGGTCTCTGGCACTTAGTCTGGCTCCGAGACTGAGAAGGGAAGGGAGGAGACGAGGTGAGCTGTGGTCAGAGGTGATTCAGCAACAGGGTCTCTGGCACTTAGTCTGGCTCCGAGACTGAGAAGGGAAGGGTGGAGACGAGGTGAGCTGTGGTCAGAGGTGATTCAGCAACAGGGTCTCTGGCACTTAGTCTGGCTCTGAGACTGAGAAGGGAAGGGAGGAGACGAGGTGAGCTGTGGTCAGCGGTGATTCAGCAACAGGGTCTCTGGCACTTAGTCTGGCTCTGAGACTGAGAAGGGAAGGGAGGAGACGAGGTGAGCTGTGGTCAGAGGTGATTCAGCAACAGGGTCTCTGGCACTTAGTCTGGCTCTGTGACTGAGAAGGGAAGGGAGGAGACGAGTGAGCTGTGGTCAGAGGTGATTCAGCAAAAGGGTCTCTGGCACTTAGTCTGGCTCTGAGACTGAGAAGGGAAGGGAGGAGACGAGGTGAGCTGTGGTCAGAGGTGATTCAGCAACAGGGTCTCTGGCACTTAGTCTGGCTCTGAGACAGAGAACGGAAGGGAGGAGACGAGGTGAGCTGTGGTCAGAGGTGATTCAGCAACAGGGTCTCTGGCACTTAGTCTGGCTCTGAGACAGAGAACGGAAGGGAGGAGACGAGGTGAGCTGTGGTCAGAGGTGATACAGCAACAGCGTCTCTGGCACTTAGTCTGGCTCCGAGACTGAGAAGGGAAGGGAGGAGACGAGGTGAGCTGTGGTCAGAGGTGATTCAGCAACAGGGTCTCTGGCACTTAGTCTGGCTCTGAGACTGAGAAGGGAAGGGAGGAGACGAGGTGAGCTGTGGTCAGAGGTGATTCAGCAACAGGGTCTCTGGCACTTAGTCTGGCTCTGAGACTGAGAAGGGAAGGGCGGAGACGAGGTGAGCTGTGGTCAGAGGTGATTCAGCAACAGGGTCTCTGGCACTTAGTCTGGCTCTGAGACTGAGAAGGGAAGGGAGGAGACGAGTGAGCTGTGGTCAGAGGTGATTCAGCAACAGGGTCTCTGGCACAGTCTGGCTCTGAGACTGAGAAGGGAAGGGCGGAGACGAGGTGAGCTGTGGTCAGAGGTGATTCAGCAACAGGGTCTCTGGCACTTAGTCTGGCTCTGAGACTGAGAAGGGAAGGGAGGAGACGAGTGAGCTGTGGTCAGAGGTGATTCAGCAACAGGGTCTCTGGCACTTAGTCTGGCTCTGAGACTGAGAAGGGAAGGGAGGAGACGAGTGAGCTGTGGTCAGAGGTGATTCAGCAACAGGGTCTCTGGCACTTAGTCTGGCTCTGAGACTGAGAAAGGAAGGGAGGAGACGAGGTGAGCTGTGGTCAGAGGTGATTCAGCAACAGGGTCTCTGGCACTTAGTCTGGCTCTGAGACTGAGAAGGGAAGGGAGGAGACGAGGTGAGATGTGGTCACAGGTGATTCAGCAACAGGGTCTCTGGCACTTAGTCTGGCTCTGAGACAGAGAAGGGAAGTGAGGAGACGAGGTGAGCTGTGGTCAGAGGTGATTCAGCAACAGGGTCTCTGGCACTTAGTCTGGCTCTGAGACTGAGAAGGGAAGGGCGGAGACGAGGTGAGCTGT
Organism: Hemitrygon akajei; assembly: GCF_048418815.1. Classification (NCBI taxonomy): domain Eukaryota; kingdom Metazoa; phylum Chordata; class Chondrichthyes; order Myliobatiformes; family Dasyatidae; genus Hemitrygon; species Hemitrygon akajei. Next base: position 4,365,874 of record NW_027331920.1, read on the forward strand.
GGTCAGAGGTGATTCAGCAACAGGATCTCTGGCACTTAGTCTGGCTCTGAGACTGAGAAGGGAAGGGAGGAGACGAGTGAGCTGTGGTCAGAGGTGATTCAGCAACAGGGTCTCTGGCACTTAGTCTGGCTCTGAGACTGAGAAGGGAAGGGAGGAGACGAGGTGAGCTGTGGTCAGAGGTGATTCAGCAACAGGGTCTCTGGCACTTAGTCTGGCTCTGAGACTGAGAAGGGAAGGGAGGAGACGAGGTGAGCTGTGGTCAGAGGTGATTCAGCAGTGGGGTCTCTGGCACTTAGTCTGGCTCCGAGACTGAGAAGGGAAGGGAGGAGACGAGGTGAGCTGTGGTCAGAGGTGATTCAGCAACAGGGTCTCTGGCACTTAGTCTGGCTCTGAGACAGAGAACGGAAGGGAGGAGACGAGGTGAGCTGTGGTCAGAGGTGATTCAGCAACATGGTCTCTGGCACTTAGTCTGGCTCCGAGACTGAGAAGGGAAAGGAGGAGACGAGGTGAGCTGTGGTCAGAGGTGATTCAGCAACAGGGTCTCTGGTACTTAGTCTGGCTCTGAGACTGAGAAGGGAAGGGAGGAGACGAGGTGAGCTGTGGTCAGAGGTGATTCAGCAACAGGGTCTCTGGCACTTAATCTGGCTCCGAGACTGAGAAGGGAAAGGAGGAGACGAGGTGAGCTGTGGTCAGAGGTGATTCAGCAACAGGGTCTCTGGCACTTAGTCTGGCTCCGAGACTGAGAAGGGAAAGGAGGAGACGAGGTGAGCTGTGGTCAGAGGTGATTCAGCAACAGGGTCTCTGGCACTTAGTCTGGCTCTGAGACTGAGAAGGGAAGGGAGGAGACGAGGTGAGCTGTGGTCAGAGGTGATTCAGCAACAGGGTCTCTGGCACTTAGTCTGGCTCTGAAACTGAGAAGGGAAGGGAGGAGACGAGGTGAGATGTGGTCAGAGGTGATTCAGCAACAGGGTCTCTGGCACAGTCTGGCTCTGAGACTGAGAAGGGAAGGGAGGAGACGAGGTGAGCTGTGGTCAGAGGTGATTCAGCAACAGGGTCTCTGGCACTTAGTCTGGCTCTGAGACAGAGAACGGAAGGGAGGAGACGAGGTGAGCTGTAGTCAGAGGTGATTCAGCAACAGGGTCTCTGGAACTTAGTCTGGCTCTGAGACAGAGAACGGAAGGGAGGAGACGAGGTGAGCTGTGGTCAGAGGTGATTCAGCAACAGGGTCTCTGGCACTTAGTCTGGCTCTGAGACAGAGAACGGAAGGGAGGAGACGAGGTGAGCTGTGGTCAGAGGTGATTCAGCAACAGGGTCTCTGGCACTTAGTCTGGCTCTGAGACTGAGAAGGGAAGGGAGGAGAAGAGGTGAGCTGTGGTCAGAGGTGATTCAGCAACAGGGTCTCTGGCACTTAGTCTGGCTCTGAGACAGAGAAGGGAAGGGAGGAGACGAGGTGAGCTGTGGTCAGAGGTGATTCAGCAACAGGGTCTCTGGCACTTAGTCTGGCTCTGAGACTGAGAAGGGAAGGGAGGAGACGAGGTGAGCTGTGGTCAGAGGTGATTCAGCAACAGGGTCTCTGGCACTTAGTCTGGCTCCGAGACTGAGAAGGGAAGACGGGAGACGAGGTGAGCTGTGGTCAGAGGTGATTCAGCAACAGGGTCTCTGGCACTTAGTCTGGCTCTGAGACTGAGAAGGGAAGGGAGGAGACGAGGTGAGCTGTGGTCAGAGGTGATTCAGCAGTGGGGTCTCTGGCACTTAGTCTGGCTCCGAGACTGAGAAGGGAAGGGAGGAGACGAGGTGAGCTGTGGTCAGAGGTGATTCAGCAACAGGGTCTCTGGCACTTAGTCTGGCTCTGAGACAGAGAACGGAAGGGAGGAGACGAGGTGAGCTGTGGTCAGAGGTGATTCAGCAACATGGTCTCTGGCACTTAGTCTGGCTCCGAGACTGAGAAGGGAAAGGAGGAGACGAGGTGAGCTGTGGTCAGAGGTGATTCAGCAACAGGGTCTCTGGTACTTCGTCTGGCTCTGAGACTGAGAAGGGAAGGGAGTAGACGAGGTGAGCTGTGGTCAGAGGTGATTCAGCAACAGGGTCTCTGGCACTTAGTCTGGCTCCGAGACTGAGAAGGGAAAGGAGGAGACGAGGTGAGCTGTGGTCAGAGGTGATTCAGCAACAGGGTCTCTGGCACTTAGTCTGGCTCCGAGACTGAGAAGGGAAAGGAGGAGACGAGGTGAGCTGTGGTCAGAGGTGATTCAGCAACAGGGTCTCTGGCACTTAGTCTGGCTCTGAGACTGAGAAGGGAAGGGAGGAGACGAGGTGAGCTGTGGTCAGAGGTGATTCAGCAACAGGGTCTCTGGCACTTAGTCTGGCTCTGAAACTCAGAAGGGAACGGAGGAGACGAGGTGAGATGTGGTCAGAGGTGATTCAGCAACAGGGTCTCTGTCACAGTCTGGCTCTGAGACTGAGAAGGGAAGGGAGGAGACGAGGTGAGCTGTGGTCAGAGGTGATTCAGCAACAGGGTCTCTGGCACTTAGTCTGGCACTGAGACAGAGAACGGAAGGGAGGAGACGAGGTGAGCTGTAGTCAGAGGTGATTCAGCAACAGGGTCTCTGGAACTTAGTCTGGCTCTGAGACAGAGAACGGAAGGGAGGAGACGAGGTGAGCTGTGGTCAGAGGTGATTCAGCAACAGGGTCTCTGGCACTTAGTCTGGCTCTGAGACAGAGAACGGAAGGGAGGAGACGAGGTGAGCTGTGGTCAGAGGTGATTCAGCAACAGGGTCTCTGGCACTTAGTCTGGCTCTGAGACTGAGAAGGGAAGGGAGGAGAAGAGGTGAGCTGTGGTCAGAGGTGATTCAGCAACAGGGTCTCTGGCACTTAGTCTGGCTCTGAGACAGAGAAGGGAAGGGAGGAGACGAGGTGAGCTGTGGTCAGAGGTGATTCAGCAACAGGGTCTCTGGCACTTAGTCTGGCTCTGAGACAGAGAACGGAAGGGAGGAGACGAGGTGAGCTGTGGTCAGAGGTGATTCAGCAACAGGGTCTCTGGCACTTAGTCTGGCTCCGAGACTGAGAAGGGAAGACGGGAGACGAGGTGAGCTGTGCTCAGAGGTGATTCAGCAACAGGGTCTCTGGCACTTAGTCTGGCTCCAAGACTGAGAAGGGAAGGGAGGAGACGAGGTGAGCTGTGGTCAGAGGTGATTCAGCAACAGGGTCTCTGGCACTTAGTCTGGCTCCGAGACTGAGAAGGGAAGGGAGGAGACGAGGTGAGCTGTGGTCAGAGGTGATTCAGCAACAGGGTCTCTGGCACTTAGTCTGGCTCCGAGACTGAGAAGGGAAGGGAGGAGACGAGGTGAGCTGTGGTCAGAGGTGATTCAGCAACAGGGTCTCTGGCACTTAGTCTGGCTCTGAGACTGAGAAGGGAAGGGAGGAGACGAGGTGAGCTGTGGTCAGAGGTGATTCAGCAACAGGGTCTCTGGCACTTAGTCTGGCTCTGAGACTGAGAAGGGAAGGAAGGAGACGAGGTGAGCTGTAGTCAGAGGTGATTCAGCAACAGGGTCTCTGGCACTTAGTCTGGCTCTGAGGCTGAGAAGGGAAGGGAGGAGACGAGGTGTGCTGTGGTCAGAGGTGATTCAGCAACAGGGTCTCTGGCAATTAGTCTGGCTCTGAGACTGAGAAAGGAAGGGAGGAGACGAGGTGAGCTGTGGTCAGAGGTGATTCGGCAACAGGGTCTCTGGCACTTAGTCTGGCTCCGAGACTGAGAAGGGAAGGGAGGAGACGAGGTGTGCTGTGGTCAGAGGTGATTCAGCAACAGGGTCTCTGGCACTTAATCTGGCTCTGAGACTGAGAAGGGAAGGGAGGAGACGTGGTGAGCTGTGGTCAGAGGTGATTCAGCAACAGGGTCTCTGGCACTTAGTCTGGCTCTGAGACTGAGAAGGGAAGGGAGGAGACGAGGTGAGCTGTGGTCAGAGGTGATTCAGCAACAGGGTCTCTGGTGCTTAGTCTGGCTCTAGACTGAGAAGGGATGGGAGGAGACGAGATGAGCTGTGGTCAGAGGTGATTCAGCAACAGGGTCTCTGGCACTTAGTCTGGCTCTGAGACTGAGAAGGGAAGGGAGGAGACGAGGTGAGCTGTGGTCAGAGGTGATTCAGCAACAGGGTCTCTGGCACTTAGTCTGGCTCTGAGACTGAGAAGGGAAGGGAGGAGACGAGATGAGCTGTGGTCAGAAGTGATTCAGCAACAGGGTCTCTGGCACTTAGTCTGGCTCCGAGACTGAGAAGGGAAGGGAGGAGACGAGGTGAGCTGTGGTCAGAGGTGATTCAGCAACAGGGTCTCTGGCACTTAGTCTGGCTCTGAGACAGAGAACGGAAGGGAGGAGACGAGGTGAGCTGTGGTCAGAGGTGATTCAGCAACAGGGTCTCTGGCACTTAGTCTGGCTCCGAGACTGAGAAGGGAAAGGAGGAGACGAGGTGAGCTGTGGTCAGAGGTGATTCAGCAACAGGGTCTCTGGTACTTAGTCTGGCTCTGAGACTGAGAAGGGAAGGGAGGAGACGAGGTGAGCTGTGGTCAGAGGTGATTCAGCAACAGGGTCTCTGGCACTTAGTCTGGCTCCGAGACTGAGAAGGGAAAGGAGTAGACGAGGTGAGCTGTGGTCAGAGGTGATTCAGCAACAGGGTCTCTGGCACTTAGTCTGGCTCCGAGACTGAGAAGGGAAAGGAGGAGACGAGCTGAGCTGTGGTCAGAGGTGATTCAGCAACAGGGTCTCTGGCACTTAGTCTGGCTCTGAGACTGAGAAGGGAAGGGAGGAGACGAGGTGAGCTGTGGTCAGAGGTGATTCAGCAACAGGGTCTCTGGCACTTAGTCTGGCTCTGAAACTGAGAAGGGAAGGGAGGAGACGAGGTGAGATGTGGTCAGAGGTGATTCAGCAACAGGGTCTCTGGCACTTAGTCTGGCTCTGAGACTGAGAAGGGAAGGGAGGAGACGAGGTGAGCTGTGGTCAGAGGTGATTCAGCAACAGGGTCTCTGGCACTTAGTCTGGCTCTGAGACAGAGAACGGAAGGGAGGAGATGAGGTGAGCTGTGGTCAGAGGTGATTCAGCAACAGGGTCTCTGGAACTTAGTCTGGCTCTGAGACAGAGAACGGAAGGGAGGAGACGAGGTGAGCTGTGGTCAGAGGTGATTCAGCAACAGGGTCTCTGGCACTTAGTCTGGCTCCGAGACTGAGAAGGGAAGGGAGGAGACGAGGTGAGCTGTGGTCAGAGGTGATTCAGCAACAGGGTCTCTGGCACTTAGTCTGGCTCCGAGACTGAGAAGGGAAGGGAGGAGACGAGGTGAGCTGTGGTCAGAGGTGATTCAGCAACAGGGTCTCTGGCACTTAGTCTGGCTCTGAGGCTGAGAAGGGAAGGGAGGAGACGAGGTGAGCTGTGGTCAGAGGTGATTCAGCAACAGGGTCTCTGGCACTTAGTCTGTCTCTGAGACTGAGAAGAGAAGGGAGGAGACGCGGTGAGCTGTGGTCAGAGGTGATTCAGCAACAGGGTCTCTGGCACTTAGTCTGGCTCTGAGGCTGAGAAGGGAAGGGAGGAGACGAGGTGAGCTGTGGTCAGAGGTGATTCAGCAACAGGGTCTCTGGCACTTAGTCTGGCTCCGAGACTGAGAAGGGAAGGGAGGAGACGAGGTGAGCTGTGGTCAGAGGTGATTCAGCAACAGGGTCTCTGGCACTTAGTCTGGCTCCGAGACTGAGAAGGGAAGGGAGGAGACGAGGTGAGCTGTGGTCAGAGGTGATTCAGCAACAGGGTCTCTGGCACTTAGTCTGGCTCTGAGGCTGAGAAGGGAAGGGAGGAGACGAGGTGAGCTGTGGTCAGAGGTGATTCAGCAACAGGGTCTCTGGCACTTAGTCTGTCTCTGAGACTGAGAAGAGAAGGGAGGAGACGCGGTGAGCTGTGGTCAGAGGTGATTCAGCAACAGGGTCTCTGGCACTTAGTCTGGCTCTGAGACTGAGAAGAGAAGGGAGGAGACGCCGTGAGCTGTGGTCAGAGGTGATTCAGCAACAGGGTCTCTGGCACTTAGTCTGGCTCCGAGACTGAGAATGGAAGGGAGGAGACGAGGTGAGCTGTGGTCAGAGGTGATTCAGCAACAGGGTCTCTGGCACTTAGTCTGGCTCTGAGATTGAGAAGGGAAGGGAGGAGACGAGCTGAGCTGTGGTCAGAGGTGATTCAGCAACAGGGTCTCTGGCACTTAGTCTGGCTCTGAGACTGAGAAGGGACGGGAGGAGACGAGCTGAGCTGTGGTCAGAGGTGATTCAGCAACAGGGTCTCTGGCACTTAGTCTGGCTCTGAGACTGAGAAGGGAAGGGAGGAGACGAGCTGAGCTGTGGTCAGAGGTGATTCAGCAACAGGGTCTCTGGCACTTAGTCTGGCTCCGAGACTGAGAAGGGAAAGGAGGAGACGAGGTGAGCTGTGGTCAGAGGTGATTCAGCAACAGGGTCTCTGGTACTTAGTCTGGCTCCGAGACTGAGAAGGGAAGGGAGGAGACGAGGTGAGCTGTGGTCAGAGGTGATTCAGCAACAGGGTCTCTGGCACTTAGTCTGGCTCTGAGACTGAGAAGGGAAGGGAGGAGAAGAGGTGAGCTGTGGTCAGAGGTGATTCAGCAACAGGGTCTCTGGCACTTAGTTTGGCTCTGAGACTGAGAAGGGAAAGGAGGAGACGAGGTGAGCTGTGGTCAGAGGTGATTCAGCAACAGGGTCTCTGGCACTTAGTCTGGCTCTGAGACTGAGAAGGGAAGGGAGGAGACGAGGTGAGCTGTGGTCAGAGGTGATTCAGCAACAGGGTCTCTGGCACTTAGTCTGGCTCTGAGACTGAGAAGGGAAGGGAGGAGACGAGGTGAGCTGTGGTCAGAGGTGATTCAGCAACAGGGTCTCTGGCACTTAGTCTGGCTCTGAGACTGAGAAGGGAAGGGAGGAGACGAGGTGAGCTGTGGTCAGAGGTGATTCAGCAACAGGGTCTCTGGCACTTAGTCTGGCTCTGAGACTGAGAAGGGAAGGGAGGAGACGAGGTGAGCTGTGGTCAGAGGTGATTCACCAACAGGGTCTCTGGCACTTAGTCTGGCTCCGAGACTGAGAAGGGAAGGGAGGAGACGAGGTGAGCTGTGGTCAGAGGTGATTCAGCAACAGGGTCTCTGGCACTTATTCTGGCTCCGAGACTGAGAAGGGAAGGGTGGAGACGAGGTGAGCTGTGGTCAGAGGTGATTCAGCAACAGGGTCTCTGGCACTTAGTCTGGCTCTGAGACTGAGAAGGGAAGGGAGGAGACGAGGTGAGCTGTGGTCAGCGGTGATTCAGCAACAGGTTCTCTGGCACTTAGTCTGGCTCTGAGACTGAGAAGGGAAGGGAGGAGACGAGGTGAGCTGTGGTCAGAGGTGATTCAGCAACAGGGTCTCTGGCACTTAGTCTGGCTCTGTGACTGAGAAGGGAAGGGAGGAGACGAGTGAGCTGTGGTCAGAGGTGATTCAGCAAAAGGGTCTCTGGCACTTAGTCTGGCTCTGAGACTGAGAAGGGAAGGGAGGAGACGAGGTGAGCTGTCGTCAGAGGTGATTCAGCAACAGGGTCTCTGGCACTTAGTCTGGCTCTGAGACAGAGAACGGAAGGGAGGAGACGAGGTGAGCTGTGGTCAGAGGTGATTCAGCAACAGGGTCTCTGGCACTTAGTCTGGCTCCGAGACTGAGAAGGGAAAGGAGGAGACGAGGTGAGCTGTGGTCAGAGGTGATTCAGCAACAGGGTCTCTGGTACTTAGTCTGGCTCCGAGACTGAGAAGGGAAGGGAGGAGACGAGGTGAGCTGTGGTCAGAGGTGATTCAGCAACAGGGTCTCTGGCACTTAGTCTGGCTCTGAGACTGAGAAGGGAAGGGAGGAGAAGAGGTGAGCTGTGGTCAGAGGTGATTCAGCAACAGGGTCTCTGGCACTTAGTTTGGCTCTGAGACTGAGAAGGGAAAGGAGGAGACGAGGTGAGCTGTGGTCAGAGGTGATTCAGCAACAGGGTCTCTGGCACTTAGTCTGGCTCTGACTGAGAAGGGAAGGGAGGAGACGAGGTGAGCTGTGGTCAGAGGTGATTCAGCAACAGGGTCTCTGGCACTTAGTCTGGCTCTGAGACTGAGAAGGGAAGGGAGGAGACGAGGTGAGCTGTGGTCAGAGGTGATTCAGCAACAGGGTCTCTGGCACTTAGTCTGGCTCTGAGACTGAGAAGGGAAGGGAGGAGACGAGGTGAGCTGTGGTCAGAGGTGATTCAGCAACAGGGTCTCTGGCACTTAGTCTGGCTCTGAGACTGAGAAGGGAAGGGAGGAGACGAGGTGAGCTGTGGTCAGAGGTGATTCACCAACAGGGTCTCTGGCACTTAGTCTGGCTCCGAGACTGAGAAGGGAAGGGAGGAGACGAGGTGAGCTGTGGTCAGAGGTGATTCAGCAACAGGGTCTCTGGCACTTAGTCTGGCTCCGAGACTGAGAAGGGAAGGGTGGAGACGAGGTGAGCTGTGGTCAGAGGTGATTCAGCAACAGGGTCTCTGGCACTTAGTCTGGCTCTGAGACTGAGAAGGGAAGGGAGGAGACGAGGTGAGCTGTGGTCAGCGGTGATTCAGCAACAGGGTCTCTGGCACTTAGTCTGGCTCTGAGACTGAGAAGGGAAGGGAGGAGACGAGGTGAGCTGTGGTCAGAGGTGATTCGGCAACAGGGTCTCTGGCACTTAGTCTGGCTCTGAGATTGAGAAGGGAAGGGAGGAGACGAGGTGAGCTGTGGTCAGAGGTGATTCACCAACAGGGTCTCTGGCACTTAGTCTGGCTCCGAGACTGAGAAGGGAAGGGAGGAGACGAGGTGAGCTGTGGTCAGAGGTGATTCAGCAACAGGGTCTCTGGCACTTAGTCTGGCTCCGAGACTGAGAAGGGAAGGGTGGAGACGAGGTGAGCTGTGGTCAGAGGTGATTCAGCAACAGGGTCTCTGGCACTTAGTCTGGCTCTGAGACTGAGAAGGGAAGGGAGGAGACGAGGTGAGCTGTGGTCAGCGGTGATTCAGCAACAGGGTCTCTGGCACTTAGTCTGGCTCTGAGACTGAGAAGGGAAGGGAGGAGACGAGGTGAGCTGTGGTCAGAGGTGATTCAGCAACAGGGTCTCTGGCACTTAGTCTGGCTCTGAGACAGAGAACGGAAGGGAGGAGACGAGGTGTGCTGTGGTCAGAGGTGATTCAGCAACAGGGTCTCTGGCAATTAGTCTGGCTCTGAGACTGAGAAGGGAAGGGAGGAGACGAGGTGAGCTGTGGTCAGAGGTGATTCGGCAACAGGGTCTCTGGCACTTAGTCTGGCTCCGAGACTGAGAAGGGAAGGGAGGAGACGAGGTGAGCTGTGGTCAGAGGTGATTCAGCAACAGGGTCTCTGGTGCTTAGTCTGGCTCTAGACTGAGAAGGGAAGGGAGGAGACGAGATGAGCTGCGGTCAGAGGTGATTCAGCAACAGGGTCTCTGGCACTTAGTCTGGCTCTGAGACTGAGAAGGGAAGGGAGGAGACGAGGTGAGCTGTGGTCAGAGGTGATTCAGCAACAGGGTCTCTGGCACTTAGTCTGGCTCTGAGACTGAGAAGGGAAGGGAGGAGACGAGATGAGCTGTGGTCAGAAGTGATTCAGCAACAGGGTCTCTGGCACTTAGTCTGGCTCCGAGACTGAGAAGGGAAGGGAGGAGACGAGGTGAGCTGTGGTCAGAGGTGATTCAGCAACAGGGTCTCTGGCACTTAGTCTGGCTCTGAGACAGAGAACGGAAGGGAGGAGACGAGGTGAGCTGTGGTCAGAGGTGATTCAGCAACAGGGTCTCTGGCACTTAGTCTGGCTCCGAGACTGAGAAGGGAAAGGAGGAGACGAGGTGAGCTGTGGTCAGAGGTGATTCAGCAACAGGGTCTCTGGTACTTAGTCTGGCTCTGAGACTGAGAAGGGAAGGGAGGAGACGAGGTGAGCTGTGGTCAGAGGTGATTCAGCAACAGGGTCTCTGGCACTTAGTCTGGCTCCGAGACTGAGAAGGGAAAGGAGTAGACGAGGTGAGCTGTGGTCAGAGGTGATTCAGCAACAGGGTCTCTGGCACTTAGTCTGGCTCCGAGACTGAGAAGGGAAAGGAGGAGACGAGCTGAGCTGTGGTCAGAGGTGATTCAGCAACAGGGTCTCTGGCACTTAGTCTGGCTCTGAGACTGAGAAGGGAAGGGAGGAGACGAGGTGAGCTGTGGTCAGAGGTGATTCAGCAACAGGGTCTCTGGCACTTAGTCTGGCTCTGAAACTGAGAAGGGAAGGGAGGAGACGAGGTGAGATGTGGTCAGAGGTGATTCAGCAACAGGGTCTCTGGCACTTAGTCTGGCTCTGAGACTGAGAAGGGAAGGGAGGAGACGAGGTGAGCTGTGGTCAGAGGTGATTCGGCAACAGGGTCTCTGGCACTTAGTCTGGCTCTGAGACAGAGAACGGAAGGGAGGAGATGAGGTGAGCTGTGGTCAGAGGTGATTCAGCAACAGGGTCTCTGGAACTTAGTCTGGCTCTGAGACAGAGAACGGAAGGGAGGAGACGAGGTGAGCTGTGGTCAGAGGTGATTCAGCAACAGGGTCTCTGGCACTTAGTCTGGCTCCGAGACTGAGAAGGGAAGGGAGGAGACGAGGTGAGCTGTGGTCAGAGGTGATTCAGCAACAGGGTCTCTGGCACTTAGTCTGGCTCCGAGACTGAGAAGGGAAGGGAGGAGACGAGGTGAGCTGTGGTCAGAGGTGATTCAGCAACAGGGTCTCTGGCACTTAGTCTGGCTCTGAGGCTGAGAAGGGAAGGGAGGAGACGAGGTGAGCTGTGGTCAGAGGTGATTCAGCAACAGGGTCTCTGGCACTTAGTCTGTCTCTGAGACTGAGAAGAGAAGGGAGGAGACGCGGTGAGCTGTGGTCAGAGGTGATTCAGCAACAGGGTCTCTGGCACTTAGTCTGGCTCTGAGACTGAGAAGAGAAGGGAGGAGACGCCGTGAGCTGTGGTCAGAGGTGATTCAGCAACAGGGTCTCTGGCACTTAGTCTGGCTCCGAGACTGAGAAGGGAAGGGAGGAGACGAGGTGAGCTGTGGTCAGAGGTGATTCAGCAACAGGGTCTCTGGCACTTAGTCTGGCTCTGAGATTGAGAAGGGAAGGGAGGAGACGAGCTGAGCTGTGGTCAGAGGTGATTCAGCAACAGGGTCTCTGGCACTTAGTCTGGCTCTGAGACTGAGAAGGGACGGGAGGAGACGAGCTGAGCTGTGGTCAGAGGTGATTCAGCAACAGGGTCTCTGGCACTTAGTCTGGCTCTGAGACTGAGAAGGGAAGGGAGGAGACGAGCTGAGCTGTGGTCAGAGGTGATTCAGCAACAGGGTCTCTGGCACTTAGTCTGGCTCCGAGACTGAGAAGGGAAAGGAGGAGACGAGGTGAGCTGTGGTCAGAGGTGATTCAGCAACAGGGTCTCTGGTACTTAGTCTGGCTCCGAGACTGAGAAGGGAAGGGAGGAGACGAGGTGAGCTGTGGTCAGAGGTGATTCAGCAACAGGGTCTCTGGCACTTAGTCTGGCTCTGAGACTGAGAAGGGAAGGGAGGAGAAGAGGTGAGCTGTGGTCAGAGGTGATTCAGCAACAGGGTCTCTGGCACTTAGTTTGGCTCTGAGACTGAGAAGGGAAAGGAGGAGACGAGGTGAGCTGTGGTCAGAGGTGATTCAGCAACAGGGTCTCTGGCACTTAGTCTGGCTCTGAGACTGAGAAGGGAAGGGAGGAGACGAGGTGAGCTGTGGTCAGAGGTGATTCAGCAACAGGGTCTCTGGCACTTAGTCTGGCTCTGAGACTGAGAAGGGAAGGGAGGAGACGAGGTGAGCTGTGGTCAGAGGTGATTCAGCAACAGGGTCTCTGGCACTTAGTCTGGCTCTGAGACTGAGAAGGGAAGGGAGGAGACGAGGTGAGCTGTGGTCAGAGGTGATTCAGCAACAGGGTCTCTGGCACTTAGTCTGGCTCTGAGACTGAGAAGGGAAGGGAGGAGACGAGGTGAGCTGTGGTCAGAGGTGATTCACCAACAGGGTCTCTGGCACTTAGTCTGGCTCCGAGACTGAGAAGGGAAGGGAGGAGACGAGGTGAGCTGTGGTCAGAGGTGATTCAGCAACAGGGTCTCTGGCACTTAGTCTGGCTCCGAGACTGAGAAGGGAAGGGTGGAGACGAGGTGAGCTGTGGTCAGAGGTGATTCAGCAACAGGGTCTCTGGCACTTAGTCTGGCTCTGAGACTGAGAAGGGAAGGGAGGAGACGAGGTGAGCTGTGGTCAGCGGTGATTCAGCAACAGGGTCTCTGGCACTTAGTCTGGCTCTGAGACTGAGAAGGGAAGGGAGGAGACGAGGTGAGCTGTGGTCAGAGGTGATTCAGCAACAGGGTCTCTGGCACTTAGTCTGGCTCTGTGACTGAGAAGGGAAGGGAGGAGACGAGTGAGCTGTGGTCAGAGGTGATTCAGCAAAAGGGTCTCTGGCACTTAGTCTGGCTCTGAGACTGAGAAGGGAAGGGAGGAGACGAGGTGAGCTGTCGTCAGAGGTGATTCAGCAACAGGGTCTCTGGCACTTAGTCTGGCTCTGAGACAGAGAACGGAAGGGAGGAGACGAGGTGAGCTGTGGTCAGAGGTGATTCAGCAACAGGGTCTCTGGCACTTAGTCTGGCTCCGAGACTGAGAAGGGAAAGGAGGAGACGAGGTGAGCTGTGGTCAGAGGTGATTCAGCAACAGGGTCTCTGGTACTTAGTCTGGCTCCGAGACTGAGAAGGGAAGGGAGGAGACGAGGTGAGCTGTGGTCAGAGGTGATTCAGCAACAGGGTCTCTGGCACTTAGTCTGGCTCTGAGACTGAGAAGGGAAGGGAGGAGAAGAGGTGAGCTGTGGTCAGAGGTGATTCAGCAACAGGGTCTCTGGCACTTAGTTTGGCTCTGAGACTGAGAAGGGAAAGGAGGAGACGAGGTGAGCTGTGGTCAGAGGTGATTCAGCAACAGGGTCTCTGGCACTTAGTCTGGCTCTGAGACTGAGAAGGGAAGGGAGGAGACGAGGTGAGCTGTGGTCAGAGGTGATTCAGCAACAGGGTCTCTGGCACTTAGTCTGGCTCTGAGACTGAGAAGGGAAGGGAGGAGACGAGGTGAGCTGTGGTCAGAGGTGATTCAGCAACAGGGTCTCTGGCACTTAGTCTGGCTCTGAGACTGAGAAGGGAAGGGAGGAGACGAGGTGAGCTGTGGTCAGAGGTGATTCAGCAACAGGGTCTCTGGCACTTCGTCTGGCTCTGAGACTGAGAAGGGAAGGGAGGAGACGAGGTGAGCTGTGGTCAGAGGTGATTCACCAACAGGGTCTCTGGCACTTAGTCTGGCTCCGAGACTGAGAAGGGAAGGGAGGAGACGAGGTGAGCTGTGGTCAGAGGTGATTCAGCAACAGGGTCTCTGGCACTTAGTCTGGCTCCGAGACTGAGAAGGGAAGGGTGGAGACGAGGTGAGCTGTGGTCAGAGGTGATTCAGCAACAGGGTCTCTGGCACTTAGTCTGGCTCTGAGACTGAGAAGGGAAGGGAGGAGACGAGGTGAGCTGTGGTCAGCGGTGATTCAGCAACAGGGTCTCTGGCACTTAGTCTGGCTCTGAGACTGAGAAGGGAAGGGAGGAGACGAGGTGAGCTGTGGTCAGAGGTGATTCAGCAACAGGGTCTCTGGCACTTAGTCTGGCTCTGAGACAGAGAATGGAAGGGAGGAGACGAGGTGAGCTGTGGTCAGAGTTGATTCAGCAACAGGGTCTCTGGCACTTAGTCTGGCTCTGAGACAGAGAACGGAAGGGAGGAGACGAGGTGAGCTGTGGTCAGAGGTGATTCAGCAACAGGGTCTCTGGCACTTAGTCTGGCTCTGAGACAGAGAACGGAAGGGAGGAGACGAGGTGAGCTGTGGTCAGAGGTGATTCAGCAACAGGGTCTCTGGCACTTAGTCTGGCTCTGAGACAGAGAACGGAAGGGAGGAGACGAGGTGAGCTGTGGTCAGAGGTGATTCAGCAACAGGGTCTCTGGCACTTAGTCTGGCTCCGAGACTGAGAAGGGAAGGGAGGAGACGAGGTGAGCTGTGGTCAGAGGTGATTCAGCAACAGGGTCTCTGGCACTTAGTCTGGCTCTGAGACTGAGAAGGGAAGGGAGGAGACGAGGTGAGCTGTGGTCAGAGGTGATTCAGCAACAGGGTCTCTGGCACTTAGTCTGGCTCTGAGACTGAGAAGGGAAGGGCGGAGACGAGGTGAGCTGTGGTCAGAGGTGATTCAGCAACAGGGTCTCTGGCACTTAGTCTGGCTCTGAGACTGAGAAGGGAAGGGAGGAGACGAGTGAGCTGTGGTCAGAGGTGATTCAGCAACAGGGTCTCTGGCACAGTCTGGCTCTGAGACTGAGAAGGGAAGGGCGGAGACGAGGTGAGCTGTGGTCAGAGGTGATTCAGCAACAGGGTCTCTGGCACTTAGTCTGGCTCTGAGACTGAGAAGGGAAGGGAGGAGACGAGTGAGCTGTGGTCAGAGGTGATTCAGCAACAGGGTCTCTGGCACTTAGTCTGGCTCTGAGACTGAGAAGGGAAGGGAGGAGACGAGTGAGCTGTGGTCAGAGGTGATTCAGCAACAGGGTCTCTGGCACTTAGTCTGGCTCTGAGACTGAGAAGGGAAGGGAGGAGACGAGGTGAGCTGTGGTCAGAGGTGATTCAGCAACAGGGTCTCTGGCACTTAGTCTGGCTCTGAGACTGAGAAGGGAAGGGAGGAGACGAGGTGAGATGTGGTCACAGGTGATTCAGCAACAGGGTCTCTGGCACTTAGTCTGGCTCTGAGACAGAGAAGGGAAGTGAGGAGACGAGGTGAGCTGTGGTCAGAGGTGATTCAGCAACAGGGTCTCTGGCACTTAGTCTGGCTCTGAGACTGAGAAGGGAAGGGCGGAGACGAGGTGAGCTGTGGTCAGAGGTGATTCAGCAACAGGGTCTCTGGCACTTAGTCTGGCTCTGAGACTGAGAAGGGAAGGGAGGAGACGAGTGAGCTGTGGTCAGAGGTGATTCAGCAACAGGGTCTCTGGCACTTAGTCTGGCTCTGAGACTGAGAAGGGAAGGGAGGAGACGAGGTGAGCTGTGGTCAGAGGTGATTCAGCAACAGGGTCTCTGGCACTTAGTCTGGCTCTGAGACTGAGAAGGGAAGGGAGGAGACGAGGTGAGCTGTGGTCAGAGGTGATTCAGCAGTGGGGTCTCTGGCACTTAGTCTGGCTCTGAGACTGAGAAGGGAAGGGAGGAGACGAGGTGAGCTGTGGTCAGAGGTGATTCAGCAACAGGGTCTCTGGCACTTAGTCTGGCTCAGAGACTGAGAAGGGAAGGGTGGAGACGAGGTGTGCTGTGGTCAGAGGTGATTCAGCAACAGGGTCTCTGGCACTTAGTCTGGCTCTGAGACTGAGAAGGGAAGGGAGGAGACGAGGTGAGCTGTGGTCAGAGGTGATTCAGCAACAGGGTCTCTGGCACTTAGTCTGGCTCTGAGACTGAGAAGGGAAGGGAGGAGACGAGGTGAGCTGTGGTCAGAGGTGATTCAGCAACAGGGTCTCTGGCACTTAGTCTGGCTCTGAGACTGAGAAGGGAAGGGAGGAGACGAGTGAGCTGTGGTCAGAGGTGATTCAGCAACAGGGTCTCTGGCACTCAGTCCGGCTCTGAGACTGAGAAGGGAAGGGAGGAGACGAGGTGAGCTGTGGTCAGAGGTGATTCAGCAACAGGGTCTCTGGCACTTAGTCTGGCTCTGAGACTGAGAAGGGAAGGGAGGAGACGAGGTGAGCTGTGGTCAGAGGTGATTCAGCAGTGGGGTCTCTGGCACTTAGTCTGGCTCTGAGACTGAGAAGGGAAGGGAGGAGACGAGGTGAGCTGTGGTCAGAGGTGATTCAGCAACAGGGTCTCTGGCACTTAGTCTGGCTCAGAGACTGAGAAGGGAAGGTTGGAGACGAGGTGTGCTGTGGTCAGAGGTGATTCAGCAACAGGGTCTCTGGCACTTAGTCTGGCTCTGAGACTGAGAAGGGAAGGGAGGAGACGAGGTGAGCTGTGGTCAGAGGTGATTCAGCAACAGGGTCTCTGGCACTTAGTCTGGCTCTGAGACTGAGAAGGGAAGGGAGGAGACGAGGTGAGCTGTGGTCAGAGGTGATTCAGCAACAGGGTGTCTGGCACAGTCTGGCTCTGAGACTGAGAAGGGAAGGGAGGAGACGAGGTGAGCTGTGGTCAGAGGTGATTCAGCAACAGGGTCTCTGGCACTTAGTCTGGCTCTGAGACTGAGAAGGGAAGGGAGGGGACGAGGTGAGCTGTGGTCAGAGGTGATTCAGCAACAGGGTCTCTGGCACTTAGTCTGGCTCTGAGACTGAGAAGGGAAGGGAGGAGACGAGGTGAGCTGTGGTCAGAGGTGATTCAGCAACAGGGTCTCTGGCACTTAGTCTGGCTCTGAGACTGAGAAGGGAAGGGAGGAGACGAGGTGAGCTGTGGTCAGAGGTGATTCAGCAGCGGGGTCTCTGGCACTTAGTCTGGCTCTGAGACTGAGAAGGGAAGGGAGGAGACGAGGTGAGCTGTGGTCAGAGGTGATTCAGCAACAGGGTCTCTGGCACTTAGTCTGGCTCTGAGACTGAGAAGGGAAGGGAGGAGACGAGGTGAGCTGTGGTCAGAGGTGATTCAGCAACAGGGTCTCTGGCACTTAGTCTGGCTCTGAGACAGAGAACGGAAGGGAGGAGACGAGGTGAGCTGTGGTCAGAGGTGATTCAGCAACAGGGTCTCTGGCTCTTAGTCTGGCTCCGAGACTGAGAAGGGAAGGGAGGAGACGAGGTGAGCTGTGGTCAGAGGTGATTCAGCAACAGGGTCTCTGGCACTTAGTCTGGCTCTGAGACTGAGAAGGGAAGGGAGGAGACGAGGTGAGCTGTGGTCAGAGGTGATTCAGCAACAGGGTCTCTGGCACTTAGTCTGGCTCTGAGACTGAGAAGGGAAGGGCGGAGACGAGGTGAGCTGTGGTCAGAGGTGATTCAGCAACAGGGTCTCTGGCACTTAGTCTGGCTCTGAGACTGAGAAGGGAAGGGAGGAGACGAGTGAGATGTGGTCAGAGGTGATTCAGCAACAGGGTCTCTGGCACTTAGTCTGGCTCTGAGACTGAGAAGGGAAGGGCGGAGACGAGGTGAGCTGTGGTCAGAGGTGATTCAGCAACAGGGTCTCTGGCACTTAGTCTGGCTCTGAGACTGAGAAGGGAAGGGAGGAGACGAGTGAGCTGTGGTCAGAGGTGATTCAGCAACAGGGTCTCTGGCACTTAGTCTGGCTCTGAGACTGAGAAGGGAAGGGAGGAGACGAGTGAGCTGTGGTCAGAGGTGATTCAGCAACAGGGTCTCTGGCACTTAGTCTGGCTCTGAGACTGAGAAGGGAAGGGAGGAGACGAGGTGAGCTGTGGTCAGAGGTGATTCAGCAACAGGGTCTCTGGCACTTAGTCTGGCTCTGAGAC
This sequence comes from Hemitrygon akajei, assembly GCF_048418815.1. Taxonomy (NCBI): domain Eukaryota; kingdom Metazoa; phylum Chordata; class Chondrichthyes; order Myliobatiformes; family Dasyatidae; genus Hemitrygon; species Hemitrygon akajei. The sequence goes on from NW_027331920.1 coordinate 4,383,362, forward strand.
TGAGAAGGGAAGGGAGGAGACGAGGTGAGATGTGGTCACAGGTGATTCAGCAACAGGGTCTCTGGCACTTAGTCTGGCTCTGAGACAGAGAAGGGAAGGGAGGAGACGAGGTGAGCTGTGGTCAGAGGTGATTCAGCAACAGGGTCTCTGGCACTTAGTCTGGCTCTGAGACTGAGAAGGGAAGGGCGGAGACGAGGTGAGCTGTGGTCAGAGGTGATTCAGCAACAGGGTCTCTGGCACTTAGTCTGGCTCTGAGACTGAGAAGGGAAGGGAGGAGACGAGTGAGCTGTGGTCAGAGGTGATTCAGCAACAGGGTCTCTGGCACTTAGTCTGGCTCTGAGACTGAGAAGGGAAGGGAGGAGACGAGGTGAGCTGTGGTCAGAGGTGATTCAGCAGTGGGGTCTCTGGCACTTAGTCTGGCTCTGAGACTGAGAAGGGAAGGGAGGAGACGAGGTGAGCTGTGGTCAGAGGTGATTCAGCAGTGGGGTCTCTGGCACTTAGTATGGCTCTGAGACTGAGAAGGGAAGGGAGGAGACGAGGTGAGCTGTGGTCAGAGGTGATTCAGCAACAGGGTCTCTGGCACTTAGTCTGGCTCTGAGACTGAGAAGGGAAGGGTGGAGACGAGGTGTGCTGTGGTCAGAGGTGATTCAGCAACAGGGTCTCTGGCACTTAGTCTGGCTCTGAGACTGAGAAGGGAAGGGAGGAGACGAGGTGAGCTGTGGTCAGAGGTGATTCAGCAACAGGGTCTCTGGCACTTAGTCTGGCTCTGAGACTGAGAAGGGAAGGGAGGAGACGAGGTGAGCTGTGGTCAGAGGTGATTCAGCAACAGGGTCTCTGGCACTTAGTCTGGCTCTGAGACTGAGAAGGGAAGGGAGGAGACGAGGTGAGCTGTGGTCAGAGGTGATTCAGCAACAGGGTCTCTGGCACTTAGTCTGGCTCTGAGACTGAGAAGGGAAGGGAGGAGACGAGGTGAGCTGTGGTCAGAGGTGATTCACCAACAGGGTCTCTGGCACTTAGTCTGGCTCCGAGACTGAGAAGGGAAGGGAGGAGACGAGGTGAGCTGTGGTCAGAGGTGATTCAGCAACAGGGTCTCTGGCACTTAGTCTGGCTCCGAGACTGAGAAGGGAAGGGTGGAGACGAGGTGAGCTGTGGTCAGAGGTGATTCAGCAACAGGGTCTCTGGCACTTAGTCTGGCTCTGAGACTGAGAAGGGAAGGGAGGAGACGAGGTGAGCTGTGGTCAGAGGTGATTCAGCAACAGGGTCTCTGGCACTTAGTCTGGCTCTGTGACTGAGAAGGGAAGGGAGGAGACGAGTGAGCTGTGGTCAGAGGTGATTCAGCAAAAGGGTCTCTGGCACTTAGTCTGGCTCTGAGACTGAGAAGGGAAGGGAGGAGACGAGGTGAGCTGTCGTCAGTGGTGATTCAGCAACAGGGTCTCTGGCACTTAGTCTGGCTCTGAGACAGAGAACGGAAGGGAGGAGACGAGGTGAGCTGTGGTCAGAGGTGATTCAGCAACAGGGTCTCTGGCACTTAGTCTGGCTCCGAGACTGAGAAGGGAAAGGAGGAGACGAGGTGAGCTGTGGTCAGAGGTGATTCAGCAACAGGGTCTCTGGTACTTAGTCTGGCTCCGAGACTGAGAAGGGAAGGGAGGAGACGAGGTGAGCTGTGGTCAGAGGTGATTCAGCAACAGGGTCTCTGGCACTTAGTCTGGCTCTGAGACTGAGAAGGGAAGGGAGGAGAAGAGGTGAGCTGTGGTCAGAGGTGATTCAGCAACAGGGTCTCTGGCACTTAGTTTGGCTCTGAGACTGAGAAGGGAAAGGAGGAGACGAGGTGAGCTGTGGTCAGAGGTGATTCAGCAACAGGGTCTCTGGCACTTAGTCTGGCTCTGAGACTGAGAAGGGAAGGGAGGAGACGAGGTGAGCTGTGGTCAGAGGTGATTCAGCAACAGGGTCTCTGGCACTTAGTCTGGCTCTGAGACTGAGAAGGGAAGGGAGGAGACGAGGTGAGCTGTGGTCAGAGGTGATTCAGCAACAGGGTCTCTGGCACTTAGTCTGGCTCTGAGACTGAGAAGGGAAGGGAGGAGACGAGGTGAGCTGTGGTCAGAGGTGATTCAGCAACAGGGTCTCTGGCACTTAGTCTGGCTCTGAGACTGAGAAGGGAAGGGAGGAGACGAGGTGAGCTGTGGTCAGAGGTGATTCACCAACAGGGTCTCTGGCACTTAGTCTGGCTCCGAGACTGAGAAGGGAAGGGAGGAGACGAGGTGAGCTGTGGTCAGAGGTGATTCAGCAACAGGGTCTCTGGCACTTAGTCTGGCTCCGAGACTGAGAAGGGAAGGGTGGAGACGAGGTGAGCTGTGGTCAGAGGTGATTCAGCAACAGGGTCTCTGGCACTTAGTCTGGCTCTGAGACTGAGAAGGGAAGGGAGGAGACGAGGTGAGCTGTGGTCAGCGGTGATTCAGCAACAGGGTCTCTGGCACTTAGTCTGGCTCTGAGACTGAGAAGGGAAGGGAGGAGACGAGGTGAGCTGTGGTCAGAGGTGATTCAGCAACAGGGTCTCTGGCACTTAGTCTGGCTCTGAGACAGAGAATGGAAGGGAGGAGACGAGGTGAGCTGTGGTCAGAGTTGATTCAGCAACAGGGTCTCTGGCACTTAGTCTGGCTCTGAGACAGAGAACGGAAGGGAGGAGACGAGGTGAGCTGTGGTCAGAGGTGATTCAGCAACAGGGTCTCTGGCACTTAGTCTGGCTCTGAGACAGAGAACGGAAGGGAGGAGACGAGGTGAGCTGTGGTCAGAGGTGATTCAGCAACAGGGTCTCTGGCACTTAGTCTGGCTCTGAGACAGAGAACGGAAGGGAGGAGACGAGGTGAGCTGTGGTCAGAGGTGATTCAGCAACAGGGTCTCTGGCACTTAGTCTGGCTCCGAGACTGATAAGGGAAGGGAGGAGACGAGGTGAGCTGTGGTCAGAGGTGATTCAGCAACAGGGTCTCTGGCACTTAGTCTGGCTCTGAGACTGAGAAGGGAAGGGAGGAGACGAGGTGAGCTGTGGTCAGAGGTGATTCAGCAACAGGGTCTCTGGCACTTAGTCTGGCTCTGAGACTGAGAAGGGAAGGGCGGAGACGAGGTGAGCTGTGGTCAGAGGTGATTCAGCAACAGGGTCTCTGGCACTTAGTCTGGCTCTGAGACTGAGAAGGGAAGGGAGGAGACGAGTGAGCTGTGGTCAGAGGTGATTCAGCAACAGGGTCTCTGGCACAGTCTGGCTCTGAGACTGAGAAGGGAAGGGCGGAGACGAGGTGAGCTGTGGTCAGAGGTGATTCAGCAACAGGGTCTCTGGCACTTAGTCTGGCTCTGAGACTGAGAAGGGAAGGGAGGAGACGAGTGAGCTGTGGTCAGAGGTGATTCAGCAACAGGGTCTCTGGCACTTAGTCTGGCTCTGAGACTGAGAAGGGAAGGGAGGAGACGAGTGAGCTGTGGTCAGAGGTGATTCAGCAACAGGGTCTCTGGCACTTAGTCTGGCTCTGAGACTGAGAAGGGAAGGGAGGAGACGAGGTGAGCTGTGGTCAGAGGTGATTCAGCAACAGGGTCTCTGGCACTTAGTCTGGCTCTGAGACTGAGAAGGGAAGGGAGGAGACGAGGTGAGATGTGGTCACAGGTGATTCAGCAACAGGGTCTCTGGCACTTAGTCTGGCTCTGAGACAGAGAAGGGAAGTGAGGAGACGAGGTGAGCTGTGGTCAGAGGTGATTCAGCAACAGGGTCTCTGGCACTTAGTCTGGCTCTGAGACTGAGAAGGGAAGGGCGGAGACGAGGTGAGCTGTGGTCAGAGGTGATTCAGCAACAGGGTCTCTGGCACTTAGTCTGGCTCTGAGACTGAGAAGGGAAGGGAGGAGACGAGTGAGCTGTGGTCAGAGGTGATTCAGCAACAGGGTCTCTGGCACTTAGTCTGGCTCTGAGACTGAGAAGGGAAGGGAGGAGACGAGGTGAGCTGTGGTCAGAGGTGATTCAGCAACAGGGTCTCTGGCACTTAGTCTGGCTCTGAGACTGAGAAGGGAAGGGAGGAGACGAGGTGAGCTGTGGTCAGAGGTGATTCAGCAGTGGGGTCTCTGGCACTTAGTCTGGCTCTGAGACTGAGAAGGGAAGGGAGGAGACGAGGTGAGCTGTGGTCAGAGGTGATTCAGCAACAGGGTCTCTGGCACTTAGTCTGGCTCAGAGACTGAGAAGGGAAGGGTGGAGACGAGGTGTGCTGTGGTCAGAGGTGATTCAGCAACAGGGTCTCTGGCACTTAGTCTGGCTCTGAGACTGAGAAGGGAAGGGAGGAGACGAGGTGAGCTGTGGTCAGAGGTGATTCAGCAACAGGGTCTCTGGCACTTAGTCTGGCTCTGAGACTGAGAAGGGAAGGGAGGAGACGAGTGAGCTGTGGTCAGAGGTGATTCAGCAACAGGGTCTCTGGCACTTAGTCCGGCTCTGAGACTGAGAAGGGAAGGGAGGAGACGAGGTGAGCTGTGGTCAGAGGTGATTCAGCAACAGGGTCTCTGGCACTTAGTCTGGCTCTGAGACTGAGAAGGGAAGGGAGGAGACGAGGTGAGCTGTGGTCAGAGGTGATTCAGCAGTGGGGTCTCTGGCACTTAGTCTGGCTCTGAGACTGAGAAGGGAAGGGAGGAGACGAGGTGAGCTGTGGTCAGAGGTGATTCAGCAACAGGGTCTCTGGCACTTAGTCTGGCTCAGAGACTGAGAAGGGAAGGTTGGAGACGAGGTGTGCTGTGGTCAGAGGTGATTCAGCAACAGGGTCTCTGGCACTTAGTCTGGCTCTGAGACTGAGAAGGGAAGGGAGGAGACGAGGTGAGCTGTGGTCAGAGGTGATTCAGCAACAGGGTCTCTGGCACTTAGTCTGGCTCTGAGACTGAGAAGGGAAGGGAGGAGACGAGGTGAGCTGTGGTCAGAGGTGATTCAGCAACAGGGTGTCTGGCACAGTCTGGCTCTGAGACTGAGAAGGGAAGGGAGGAGACGAGGTGAGCTGTGGTCAGAGGTGATTCAGCAACAGGGTCTCTGGCACTTAGTCTGGCTCTGAGACTGAGAAGGGAAGGGAGGGGACGAGGTGAGCTGTGGTCAGAGGTGATTCAGCAACAGGGTCTCTGGCACTTAGTCTGGCTCTGAGACTGAGAAGGGAAGGGAGGAGACGAGGTGAGCTGTGGTCAGAGGTGATTCAGCAACAGGGTCTCTGGCACTTAGTCTGGCTCTGAGACTGAGAAGGGAAGGGAGGAGACGAGGTGAGCTGTGGTCAGAGGTGATTCAGCAGCGGGGTCTCTGGCACTTAGTCTGGCTCTGAGACTGAGAAGGGAAGGGAGGAGACGAGGTGAGCTGTGGTCAGAGGTGATTCAGCAACAGGGTCTCTGGCACTTAGTCTGGCTCTGAGACTGAGAAGGGAAGGGAGGAGACGAGGTGAGCTGTGGTCAGAGGTGATTCAGCAACAGGGTCTCTGGCACTTAGTCTGGCTCTGAGACAGAGAACGGAAGGGAGGAGACGAGGTGAGCTGTGGTCAGAGGTGATTCAGCAACAGGGTCTCTGGCTCTTAGTCTGGCTCCGAGACTGAGAAGGGAAGGGAGGAGACGAGGTGAGCTGTGGTCAGAGGTGATTCAGCAACAGGGTCTCTGGCACTTAGTCTGGCTCTGAGACTGAGAAGGGAAGGGAGGAGACGAGGTGAGCTGTGGTCAGAGGTGATTCAGCAACAGGGTCTCTGGCACTTAGTCTGGCTCTGAGACTGAGAAGGGAAGGGCGGAGACGAGGTGAGCTGTGGTCAGAGGTGATTCAGCAACAGGGTCTCTGGCACTTAGTCTGGCTCTGAGACTGAGAAGGGAAGGGAGGAGACGAGTGAGATGTGGTCAGAGGTGATTCAGCAACAGGGTCTCTGGCACTTAGTCTGGCTCTGAGACTGAGAAGGGAAGGGCGGAGACGAGGTGAGCTGTGGTCAGAGGTGATTCAGCAACAGGGTCTCTGGCACTTAGTCTGGCTCTGAGACTGAGAAGGGAAGGGAGGAGACGAGTGAGCTGTGGTCAGAGGTGATTCAGCAACAGGGTCTCTGGCACTTAGTCTGGCTCTGAGACTGAGAAGGGAAGGGAGGAGACGAGTGAGCTGTGGTCAGAGGTGATTCAGCAACAGGGTCTCTGGCACTTAGTCTGGCTCTGAGACTGAGAAGGGAAGGGAGGAGACGAGGTGAGCTGTGGTCAGAGGTGATTCAGCAACAGGGTCTCTGGCACTTAGTCTGGCTCTGAGACTGAGAAGGGAAGGGAGGAGACGAGGTGAGATGTGGTCACAGGTGATTCAGCAACAGGGTCTCTGGCACTTAGTCTGGCTCTGAGACAGAGAAGGGAAGGGAGGAGACGAGGTGAGCTGTGGTCAGAGGTGATTCAGCAACAGGGTCTCTGGCACTTAGTCTGGCTCTGAGACTGAGAAGGGAAGGGCGGAGACGAGGTGAGCTGTGGTCAGAGGTGATTCAGCAACAGGGTCTCTGGCACTTAGTCTGGCTCTGAGACTGAGAAGGGAAGGGAGGAGACGAGTGAGCTGTGGTCAGAGGTGATTCAGCAACAGGGTCTCTGGCACTTAGTCTGGCTCTGAGACTGAGAAGGGAAGGGAGGAGACGAGGTGAGCTGTGGTCAGAGGTGATTCAGCAGTGGGGTCTCTGGCACTTAGTCTGGCTCTGAGACTGAGAAGGGAAGGGAGGAGACGAGGTGAGCTGTGGTCAGAGGTGATTCAGCAGTGGGGTCTCTGGCACTTAGTATGGCTCTGAGACTGAGAAGGGAAGGGAGGAGACGAGGTGAGCTGTGGTCAGAGGTGATTCAGCAACAGGGTCTCTGGCACTTAGTGTGGCTCTGAGACTGAGAAGGGAAGGGTGGAGACGAGGTGTGCTGTGGTCAGAGGTGATTCAGCAACAGGGTCTCTGGCACTTAGTCTGGCTCTGAGACTGAGAAGGGAAGGGAGGAGACGAGGTGAGCTGTGGTCAGAGGTGATTCAGCAACAGGGTCTCTGGCACTTAGTCTGGCTCTGAGACTGAGAAGGGAAGGGAGGAGACGAGGTGAGCTGTGGTCAGAGGTGATTCAGCAACAGGGTGTCTGGCACTTAGTCTGGCTCTGAGACTGAGAAGGGAAGGGAGGAGACGAGGTGAGCTGTGGTCAGAGGTGATTCAGCAACAGGGTCTCTGGCACTTAGTCTGGCTCCGAGACTGAGAAGGGAAGGGAGGAGACGAGGTGAGCTGTGGTCAGAGGTGATTCAGCAACAGGGTCTCTGGCACTTAGTCTGGCTCTGAGACTGAGAAGGGAAGGGAGGAGACGAGGTGAGCTGTGGTCAGAGGTGATTCAGCAACAGGGTCTCTGGCACTTAGTCTGGCTCTGAGACTGAGAAGGGAAGGGAGGAGACGAGGTGAGCTGTGGTCAGAGGTGATTCAGCAGTGGGGTCTCTGGCACTTAGTCTGGCTCTGAGACTGAGAAGGGAAGGGAGGAGACGAGGTGAGCTGTGGTCAGAGGTGATTCAGCAACAGGGTCTCTGGCACTTAGTCTGGCTCTGAGACTGAGAAGGGAAGGGAGGAGACGAGGTGAGCTGTGGTCAGAGGTGATTCAGCAACAGGGTCTCTGGCACTTAGTCTGGCTCTGAGACTGAGAAGGGAAGGGAGGAGACGAGGTGAGCTGTGGTCAGAGGTGATTCAGCAGTGGGGTCTCTGGCACTTAGTCTGGCTCTGAGACTGAGAAGGGAAGGGAGGAGACGAGGTGAGCTGTGGTCAGAGGTGATTCAGCAACAGGGTCTCTGGCACTTAGTCTGGCTCTGAGACTGAGAAGGGAAGGGAGGAGATGAGGTGAGCTGTGGTCAGAGGTGATTCAGCAACAGGGTCTCTGGCACTTAGTCTGGCTCTGAGACTGAGAAGGGAAGGGAGGAGACGAGGTGAGCTGTGGTCAGAGGTGATTCAGCAACAGGGTCTCTGGCACTTAGTCTGGCTCTGAGACTGAGAAGGGAAGGGTGGAGACGTGGTGAGCTGTGGTCAGAGGTGATTCAGCAACAGGGTCTCTGGCACTTAGTCTGGCTCTGAGACTGAGAAGGGATGGGAGGAGATGAGGTGAGCTGTGGTCAGAGGTGATTCAGCAACAGGGTCTCTGGCACAGTCTGGCTCTGAGACTGAGAAGGGAAGGGAGGAGACGAGGTGAGCTGTGGTGATACGTGGTTTGTTAGCTCAGGGAACTGACAGGATGTTCTGTAGGTGAGAATGAAATTGCAGGATGGTGTGTTCCCTCCTGCATGCTGGCATCTGTGTCATCTCAGGTCGAGTGCTCAGCATTCCTCAGGAGGGTGAACAGTGAAGGTCGTGGTCCATGTGAGTATCAATGATATGGGCTGGTAGAGTGACGAGGTTCTGTAAAGGGAGTTCGGGGAGTGAGGTGCTAATTGAAAGGGCAGCTCCTCCAGGCCTGTGATCTCAGGACTGCCATCTGTGTGATGCGGCAGGGATCAGAAGATTATACAGTTTAACACGTGGCTAAGGAGGGTGCAGGAGGGAGGGGATAAGATTTTTGGATCATTCGAGCTGGTGAGGATTGCTGTGTACAGAGGAATGTGAGTGTGTTGGTGGGGAGAGCACATCGTTGATGCAGTGTGACTGGGCACACAGGTCTCTCTCTCTCTCTCGCTGTCTCTCTCTCTCTTTTTCTCTGTCTCTCTCACACACACACAAACACATCAGTGGAGTGGGAGGGACGGGAGTGAGAAGGGAAAAGCGGAATGAAGAGGATGGAGTTAGGACTTCTTCACAAAGTCCCAGACTCACGCAACCCTCCCCCTCTGGAATTGGTCCCATTCCTTCCCCCAGGCTGGGGGTGAGCGTTAAGTTGCCTTGCCAACAAGAAAAGGAATTGTCCGATAACATCTGGTTAACACACTTTGATAATAAGTTTACTTTGAACTTGAACATTGAAATGTACTGTTTGTAAAACGTGTACTGATGAGAAATGGTCTCAGTGAAGGTCCGAGAGTGGAAAACGAACCGGTGTTCAGCCCCACTGCTCCGTGCCAGACAAGAACCCCTATTAGAATCTATCCCATCTCTCTGTGCTTCTCCATACTCCCTCTAAAGTTTACTCTTTCTGTACCTGTCCCAGTGTCTTTTATCTTCCTTCTCAACCCCATTCCCTGCCTTATCCCCATGACCTTTGACACCTTTACTGATCAAGCACTGATCAGCCTCTGTTTTAAATAAACCCGATGACTTGGCCTCTGAGCCGTCGGTGGCAATGAATTCCACAGCTCCCTCATCTCTCCAAATGCATGCTGTCTGCGAGTAGACATTTTGACGCAGAAGGTTAAAAATGGCACCTGTCTACTCTCTCTATCCCTCTTGTAATCTGATCAAGCTCTTTCCGGTCACACTGAGCCTCCTCCACTCCAGGGAAAACAGCCGAGGTTTGTCCGAACTCTCCTTACACAGTAGCTCAGACAACATCCCGGTGACCCTCTTCGTTGCTGCCCTGAACACCAGCGGCGTAACGGGCTTTGAGTAGTACATGGTGGGTTGTTGATTAATAAGGGTGTCGAAGCTGACGTGGAGAAAGCAGCAGTATGGAGTTTAGGGGGAAATTCGAGTGGTGGAGAAGACTCAATGGACGGAATGAGTATTTCAGTTCCTACGACGAGCGGTGTAGTGGTGAGATGGCGAAGCGATGCGGAGGAAGCTGCGGGTGCAGGTAAGAGTGAGTGTCCAGGTAGGAGATGGTGTTCAGCAGCTTTTCACTACGTCTTCCAAACCAACAACAACTAACACCGAGTGGATCGATCATAAGCGCTTTTATATTCACTGGCAGAAGGGACGATGAGCAATGCACAAGAGCTGGTACTAGCTTTGTCCGAAAACGAAACACAGACAGTGCGGTCACCCCGATGGACACAAGTTCACGGACAGGGTGCACTCCGTTGTCTGCTGAATCACAGCTGCGGGTCTGCACTCTAGTGCTCAGGAACCATGTTGCACGAACATTATTAGCAAAGCTCTCTGACACAACACAGGTTCCAGCTGGTTACAGGCCATTTTGGTGCGACAAGTGAAGTACATTTCCACAGTGGTGGAGAAGGATTCCTACACTCCTCACCCCCTGTGAAAACCCTTCCAACCCTCACACCATTCCCCATTTCTGTTAACACCCTCTGTGAAAACCCTTCCAACCCCTACACCACTCCCCATTTCCGTTAACACCCCCTGTGAAAACTCTTCCAACCCCTACACCACTCCCCATTTCTGTTAACACCCCCTGTAAAAACCCTTCCAACCCCTACACCACTCCCCATTTCTGTTAACACCCTCTGTGAAAACCCTTCCAACCCCTACACCACTCCCCATTTCTGTTAACACCCCCTGTGAAAACCCTTCCAACCCCTACACCACCCGCCATTTCTGTTAACACCCCCTGTGAAAACCCTTCCAACCCCTACATCACTCCCCATTTCTGTTAACACCCTCTGTGAAAACCCTTCCAACCCCTACAACACTCCCCATTTCTGTTAACACCCCCTGTGAAAACCCTTCCAACTCCTACACCACTCCCCATTGCTGTTAACACCCTCTGTGAAAACCCTTCCAACCCCGACACCACTCCCCATTTCTGTTAACACCCCCTGTGAAAACCCTTCCAACCCCGACACCACTCCCCATTTCTGTTAACACCTCCGATCCTTGCAGCCCTCACCATCTGGGAAAACCCTTCTGATCCTACACCCATCACCATTCTGTAAACCTGCCTCACCCCTACGCCACTCGCCATCTCTGTAAAACCCTCCACAATCCACCCCGGTGCATTCAGGTGACAGCTGACCCGAGAAAGACACCGACCGTGGCAGGTGGCAGGGCTCACAAAACACATTCACACTGGCTGATTTAGTAAACCTATCGATTTGCATGGTGATCTTCACTAAACCTCTTCCTACCTTCCCATCTTTACTTTCCCCCTCCACTTTCTGCTTTCCACAAGGATTCCATTCGTCTCTTCCCACTAATCTCCCTCCTGGAACATATCCTTGCAAGCGAGGGAAGTTCTACAGGCTCCCATTTTCTTTCCCTCTCAGCTCCATTCATCCTTCCAGGTGAGGCAACACTTCACCTGTGAGTCTGTCAGGTTGATCTACTCTACCTGATGCTGCTGGTTCAGCCTCCGCTACGTCTGTGAGGCCCAATGTAGATCGGGAGTCCACTTTGTCAAGTACCTTTGCTCTGTCCACAACAAACGGAATTTTCCGGTCACAAACAGGCGAAAATCTGCAGATGCTGGAAATCCAAGCAACACAGGAGAAATTTTTTCAATGATTTCATATTCCCTGGCCACGTTCATCTTACTGTCACTGTGGATACCCCGTTCATGTACACCTCCCCCTCCCACCAGGAAAGTCACAGAGCTCTCCGTTTCCTTCTGGACATCAGACCCAACGAGTTCCCCTCCACCACCACTCTCCTGCTCTTTGTTTCGCTTGTCTTCTTTGTTTGAGCTGAGCTCTACTCTCACTTCTTTCTGTCACATGCAGTGAACTGGTGCTGGTTACGTGTGTGAATGATTTGGAGGGGAATGCAGATCGAACAATTAGTGAGATTGTGGATGTCACCAGAACTGGTGTGTGGGGGAAGTGAGGGTTGTCTGAGGTTACAGTGGGATGGAGACCAGCTGGGGAAGTGGGCATAGGAGAGCAGCGGAACATTACTGTTACTCAAAAACAGGTCTTCAGGAGGTCAAAAAGACCATCATTCAGATGGAGAGACAGCTTCCCTTGGGGCTCTGGATTCAAACAGACAAGACTGGTGCTGTGGTTCAGCTCATCGGGTTGGAGGGAACCAGGAATATAAGGTGTTGCTCCTCCCTCCTGAGCATCAGCTCATCAATTAGGGGAACAATTCGTGGAGCAGCTTCGCACCATCCGTCCCAAGCAGAACCTCCCAGTGCCAAACATTTCAATACTGATTCCCATCCCTGTTCTGACATGTCGATCGATGGCCTCCTCTTGTGCCGGGATGAATTCCCCCGTCAGGGTGGAGGTGCAACATTTTATATTCGGTCTGAGTACTCCAACCTGATGCGTGAATATTGATCTCGCCTTCTGATAGACCAAACCCACCCCCACCCCCGTTTTCCTCTATTCCACAATTTTGCTTCTCACCTGCCTATTTCACCCGCCGGGTTCCCTCCTCCCTCTCTCTCTCCCCTCTGGTGCACTCTCCTCACCGACCAGATTATTTCTTCTCCAACCCTTGACCTTTCCCACCCATCTGCCACTTTCCAGCTAGCCTCTTTCCCCTCCCCATATTTTTATTCTGGCTTCTTCTGGGTACATCCAGCACCCAGGGCATGTCCTTTTCTTACTGTTACTATCAGGTAGGAGGAACAGGAGCCTGAAGGCACACACTAGGCGATTCAGGAACAGCTTCTTCCCTTCCGCCATCCGATTCCTGAATGAACATTGTACCCTTGGACACTACCTCGCTTTTTTAATATAATGTATTTCTGTTTTTGCACGTTTTTAAAATCTATTCAATATAAGCATATTGTAATTGGTTTATTTATTCATTACTATTATTTTTATTTCATTTATTATTATTAGTTGGTCAAATTTGAAAACAGAATTTGCTAAAGTAAAGAATGTTACTCCTCATGTATGAGAAGGATGTCAGAAATAAAGTGAATTCATTCATCCGGATCGTGGGGCCGAGAGAGAGGGAAAGGACCCGGACTGTCCCGGGATGCGGATCCATGGTGTGTCGGCATCTCACAGTAATTGTCCCTCAGTCGCGGGAAATCTCCGCCCGTGGCGCCGCTCCGACATGCTGCCAGGTCAATCAGCCTTTCGTTTACCGAGCGCAGGCGTGATTTTCGGGAAGGTTTCGACCCTTACGCTTGCCGATGTGATCTCCTGGTCACGGCGAATCCCGGAGCGAACACGAGAGAGTCTGTGAATGTTGGAAATCCAAAGCCACTCACTCAAAACGCTGAAGGAACTCAGCAGCTCAGGCAGCATCTGTGCAAAAGAATAAACTGCCGGCGGTTCGGGACGAGTCCCTTCTTCAGCACTGAGAAGGACGGGGGAAACGCCAGAATCAAAAGGTGTGCAGTATAATCAGAGGGGAAAGGGATTAGCTAGAATGTGATCGTTGAAGCCAGGCGGGTGAGAAAGGTCAAGGGCTGGAGAAGAAAAATCTGATAGCAGCGGAGAGTGACCATAGAACATAGTAATCCACAGCACATTACAGGCGCTTCTGCCCACAATGTTGTGTCGACCATGGATCCTAATTCAGAATTTCCCTACCGTATAGCCCTCTATTTTTAAGCTCCGTGTACGGTACCTATATAAGAGTCTCTTAACAGACCCTGTTGTATCCGCCTCTACCACCTTCACTGGAAATGCGTCCCATGCTCCCTTCTGTGTGTAAAACGTACCTCCGACATCTCCCCTTGTACCTATTTCCAAGCACCTTAAAACGATGCTCCCTCGTGTTAGCCATTTCAACACTGGGAAAAAGCCTCTGGCTATCCACACTATCAAGCCCCTCATAATCTTAAACACCTCTGTCAGGTCACCTCTCGTCCTCCGTCACTCCAAGAAGGAAAGGCCAAGTTCACTCAATCTATTCTCACAAGACATGCTCTCCAATGCAGGCAAGATCTTTGTAACGCTGCTCTGCACTCTCTCTGTAGTATCCACATCCTTCCTGTAGTGAGGCGACCAGAAATGAACAGAGTGCTCCAAGTGGTGTGGAACTAAGGGTTTATATCCCTGTAACATTGCCTCATGGCTCTTGAATTCAATCCCACAGTTGATGAAGGCCAACACACCATATGCCTTTCTAACAACACGGTCAACCTGCGGAGCAGCTTTGAGCTCCTATCGGACACAGATCCTCGACACTGCCAAGAGTTACACCATCGATATTTGGTTGGTCAAATTTGAAGACAGAATTTGCTAACTTGCAGTCCTCTGGTACTTCTCCCGTCCTGGTTGATAATGCAAAGATCATCGCCAGAGGCTCTGCAATTTTCTCCCTCTCTTCCCACAGTAGCCTGGGGCATATCTCACCTGGCCCCAGTGACTGGTCTAACTTAATATCTTTCCAGTGCTCCAGCACGTCCTCCTTCTTAATGTCTATATGCTCAAGCATTTCAATCCGCTGTAAGTCATCCCCACAATTGTGAAGGTCCCCTTCCCTGGTGAATACTGAAGCAAACTATTCATTAAGTACCAACGCTACCTGATCTAACTCAGGTATTGTATCCTTTTGGTCCTATGATCACATTGCTCATCCTCTTGCTCTTCACAAACTTGGAGAATGCCTTGGTGTTTTCCTTAATCCTGCTCATCAAGGGCTTCTCATGGCCCCTTCTGGCTCTCCTAATTCACACTTACACTCCTTCCAGGCAACCTTGTAATTTTCTAGAAATCCATCTGTACTCAGTTTATTGCTTTCATAAGCTTTTCTGTTCTTCTCAACTAGATTTTCTACATCCTTTGTACACGATGGTTCTTCTACCCCACCGTGTGCTCCCTGCCTCAAAGGAACATACCTGTGCAGAACGCCATGCCAGTGTTCCCTGAACATTTGCGACATTTCTGCCGTGCATTTCCCTGAAAACTCCTGCCCACAATGATTTGCAGGTAGTGATCCTGTGAAATTCATTGTCATGGCCGGCTCGGAGGCCAAGTCATCGGTTTGTCACGTAACCCGTAACCGGGTTACCGAACCAGCAGAAATGAAACACACTTTGGAGTCTGGTATTACTGTAGCTAATAGTGTTTATTAGTAAACTAAGCAATACGGTACTATAAAAATGCAAATATGTGAAACAGGTTAGCAATGATATGTACAGAAGTGTGGAAATAGGAGTAAAAACCAAGCTCTTTCAAAGTCTAGGGGTGAATGGATAGTCTTACGATGGTGAAGAGTTCAGTTCAGTTTAGGTGGAGGGAGAGAGGGAGGAGGGAGAGAGAGAGAGTGAGGAGGGAGAGAGAGAGAGGGAGGGAGAGAGAGAGACACGTTACCATCGAACTGTCTGTTGGCTTCCTGTCCTGTTGTGCTCATCGACAATGACCATGTACGACTGTTCTTCAGTGGTGGACCTGTCACCCAGGCAAGGGTGGACACACAAACAAGCCCCCACCGGTCGCATCTTTCACACACTGTGAGCCCCTGATCGATCCTCCAAACCCCCACCTTCACATGAGTGCACAACACTCTTTCAGTGTCCCGTGGTGTGTCTGCCTGCGTCTCAGCAGAGCTGCTTTTTATCATCACTTGCTGGACACCGGCTGTCCATCAAACCGGCTCCGCCTTGCTGACTCTGCAAGAATCTTACAAGCAGGCAAAAGTTTCCTTGGAGCAAATGTAAACAATCAGCCAAGGAGCCATAATATTAAATCATGCCTCTCATCTGCGCTGGGCGCCTCCCCCCCCCCCCCCCCCCCCCACCTCTCTCTCATTAGCAGCATAGTTCACAGGGGGGTCAACTCTCAACCCCATTTCAGCTTGGTTTGCTTATCACAGGTTTTATTTAAAACATAAGTTAATCAGTGCTTGATTATTAAGGATGTCAAAGGTTATGGGGAGAAGACAGGAGAAAGGGAAATAAAAGACACTGGGACAGGTACAGAAAGAGGAAACATTAGAGGGAGATGTCTCAAGCACAGAGAGATGGGACAGACTCAGATAGGGGTTCTTGTCCGGCACGGAGCAGTGGGGCTGAACACCGATTCATTTTCGACTCTCGGACCTTCACTGAGACCATTTCTCATCAGTACATGTTTTACAAACAATACATTTCAATGATCAAGCTCAACGTAAATCTATTATCAAAGTGTGTTAACCAGATGTTGTTGAAACATTCATTTTCTGGTTGACAAGGCAACTCAATGCTCACCCCCATCCTGGGGTACGGCATGGGACCAATTCCAGAGGGGGAGTGGTGGGTGAGTCTGGGTCTTTGAGAAGGAGCCCTAACCTCATCCTCCTCATTCCCCTTCTTACTCTTCTCCCACTCAACCCGCTCTTCCTTACGCTCCATACCCACACTGCGTATGTTTGTGTGAGAGAGAGAGACCTGCCTGCTCCACCCTCCATCAACGATGCCACCCTCTCCCCCAATGCATTCATATTATGCAACACCGCAATCCTCGCTGGCTCAAATAATCTGAAAATCTTATACCTTCCCTCCTGCACCGATTCCTTCGCCTTCCTGTTTCTGGCACGTGGCACAGTGGCAATCCTAAGATTACAACCCTTGAACTTAGCACCACACTCCCTGAACCCCTTTTGTTGAACCTCAATACTCCACCTGCCCATATCATTGGTACCCACATGGACCACGACGTTCACTATTCCCCTTCCTTAAGAATGCTGAACACTCGACCAGAGATGTCCCGGACCCTGGCACACAGGACCATCCTGAAATCTCGTTCTCACCCACAGAATCCAGTCCGTTTCCTTAATGGATGCATCACCTATCACACAGCTCGACTCTTCTCCCCTCTTCGCTTCTGAGTCAGAGACAGAGACCTAGTGGCTGTGACTTTCCTTGGCTGGATCACCCCCACACCCCGCAACAGTATCCAGAACGATACCCCAGTTGTTGAGGGGATGACCACAGGGGTACTCTGTATGTCTGTATAACCCCTTTGCTTTCCCTGGCTGTCACCCAGTTTCCTGTGTCCTGCACTTTGGGTGTAACCACCTCTCTAAACATCCCATCTGTCACCCCTGAAGCCTCCAGAATGATCTGGTGTTCATCCGGTCCCAGCCTCTTAATGCAGGTTGTTAGAAACTGCAGCTGGATCCACTTCTCGAAGGTGTAGTGATCGGGGGCACTGGAGGTGTCCCTGGTTTCCCGCATCCCACAAGAGGAGCTTTCCACTACCCCGTCTGTAATCTCTACTGTTCTCACTAAGTAACTGAAAAGAAGGGGGCAAAAAATCTCTACCTTCAGCTTAATTATACCTTCTGTGACTGAAGGCTCCCATCACTGACAGCTAAAGCCTCAGAATCTCCACTCGGACTCCATTCACTCTGACACTGACCGCTCCACTCGGACTCCATTCACTCTGACACTGACCGCTCCACTCGGACTCCATTCACTCTGACACTGACCGCTCCACTCGGACTCCATTCACTCTGACACTGACCGCTCCACTCGGACTCCATTCACTCTGACACTGACCGCTCCACTCGGACTCCATTCACTCTGACACTGACCGCTCCACTCGGACTCCATTCACTCTGACACTGACCGCTCCACTCGGACTCCATTCACTCTGACACTGACCGCTCCACTCGGACTCCATTCACTCTGACACTGACCGCTCCACTCGGACTCCATTCACTCTGACACTGACCGCTCCACTCGGACTCCATTCACTCTGACACTGACCGCTCCACTCGCTCCTGCACAACTTTCAGTTCTTGCTGAGCAAACCCAAATGCTGACTGGCCGCTGCTCAAAGGTCCAACGGAAAAAAACTGCTGCAAGGCTCTGCCTTTAATCTTCGACTGAAGACCATATGCCACAGAAACATAGAAAACCTACAGCACAATACAGGCTGTGCCGAACATGCCCTTACCTCAGAAATTACCTAGGGTTACCCATAGCCCTCTATTTGTCTTCGAGCCTTCTATTTCTCTAGCGTCAGCAAAGTTTCCTCAAGGGGAAATCTTGCCTGACAAATCTGTCGGCATTCTTGGAAGAAGCAACAAGCAGGATCGACAAAGGAGAATTGGTTTCCTCAAGTGAAACTCGTGAAGCTGGAAAAGCAACCCGAATGAAGAAATAGATGTTGTATACTTGGATTTTCAGAAGGCCTTTGACAAGGTGCAACACACTAGGCTGCTGAATAAACACACGGTATTACAGTGGAGACTCTAGCATGGATTAAACAGTGGCTGTGGCATAAGGTGGGCGTTGGGAACGGACCCAAATGCAAGACACAGACACTGAAGTACTAGGGAGAGGACTAGGTGTATCAGGAAAGAAGTGGGAAAGAAACGACACTGGACATGACACAGGCCCTGGACAAAACTAGGTGACAGGGCATGGGCTAGGACTAGAGTAGGAAGGTGAGACCTAGATGAGGAACTAAGAACTGGGAACTAGGAACCTAGACAAGGATTCCGAGCCAGAGACTGGACGGGGACCCGGAACCTGGGTCTTGACTCGGGCTCGGACTCCGGATCCAGACGAGGACTGGACGTGGCAAGGTAACAGGACTGGGAACCTCCTCGGAGCCTCGAACACGGACTGGAAACCTCCTCGGAGACTGACCCGGACTGGAAACCTCCTCGGAGACTTTGACCCGGACTGGACTTGACACGGAGCCTGAGACTTGGACTGGACTTGGACACGGAACGACAAACAACGACAGTCCACTCGAGTAGCGGCAAACAGTCTTCCTACTAAGCCTTGGACCCAAGCACAGGAACACAGAACACAGAGCCAGGACCCCTCCTTGGAGACAGGACGTAGGGCCGGGGCTTTACACAGAGTCAGGACCCCTCCTAGGGGACAGGACGTAGGGCCGGGGCTTTCCACAGAGTCACGACCCCTCCTTGGGGACAGGATGTAGGGCCGGGACTCCTACACAGAGTCAGGACCCCTCCTTGGGGACAGGACGTAGGGCCGAGGCTTTCCATAGAGTCAGGACCCCTCCTTGGGGACAGGATGTAGGGCCGGGACTCATACACAGAGTCAGGACCCCTCCTTCGGGACAGGACATAGGGCCGGGGCTTTACGTAGAGTCAGGACCCCTCCTCGGGGACAGGACGTAGGGCCGGGACTCATACACGGACACTAAACACGGGGAAACAAAGAGACAGTTCCAAGCTCCTAGATAGATAGTTTCTTCTGTTGGCGGGGCAAGGCTCCAGTCTCACTCCAGCGGTTAAACTTGACAGTGATAACAGGGGAGGACGCAGGTGAGGTTGCAGGCAAGGCTTCAGGCGTGGGTTGCTGAAAGAAGGGGAAGGGAAGGGAACAGTCCAGCCTCAGGCCTATCTTACCCAACAGAGGCAAGGAGAGGATACTGTCAAGACGAATCCCACAGAGGCGAGATCAGGATACTGACAAGATGAACCAGCAACCACACTTGAACCCAGGGCGACTTATATTCCAGCCCCAATTTGAGAACCAGGTGCCTGTGATTAAGCCCAACTGAAACAATGGACAGCCAGAAGACCTGGAGTCCAGAGTCCACGGACTGGACCGTGAACCGGAACGCAGACGTCATGGACCGGACCATGACAAGCTGAATTGTAGGAGGCAAAGACTGGGAATAAAGGGCTGCCAGTTACTAGTGGTGTTCCTCAGGGCTCTGTGTTCGGACTGGTGATTTGTGTTATATTCCAATAGTTTGGAAGACGGAATTGCTGGCTTTGTTACAAGGTTTGCAGACGATATGAAGACATGAGGAGGGGCAGGTAGTTTTCGGTAGAGAGGGTACAGAAGGACTGAGATAGATTTAGAGAATGGGGAAAAAACAGCAGATGGAATACAGTGCTGGGAAGTGTATGTTCATGCATTTTGATAGAAGAAATGAAAGTGTTAACTTCTTCGAAATGGGCAGAAAATACCAAACAACTGAGGTGTAAACGGACACGGGGAGTCCATGTTCAGGATTCCCTAACAGCTAATGAGTCTGTGGTGTGGAAGGCAAATGCAACGTCAGCATTCATTTCCAGAGATCTACAATATATAAGCAAGGATGTAATTTGGGAAGTTGGTAATCACTGGTGAGGCCTCACTTGGAATACAGGTTTGGGCCCCTTATCTTGGAAAGGATGTGCTGAAACTGGAGAAGGTTCAAAGTATGTTCACAAAAACAGATTCCAGGATTGAATGGATTGTCATATGAGGAGCGTTCAATGGGCCTGAGCCTGTATCAGCAGAGGAATTAGGGCTGATCTCATTGAAACTTATCAAACTGTGGAAAGGCTTGATAGAGTGGATGTGGAAAGGATGCTTCCTGTGGTGGAAGAGTCTACGACCAGGGAACAGAACATCAGAATAGAGGAGTGTCCTTTCAGAACAGAGATGACAGAGAACGGACAGAGAGTGGTGAATCTGCGGAATTCCGTGCCACAGGCAGCTGTGGAGGCCAATTCTTTATGTACATTTAGGGCAGAGGTGGATAGAATCTTGATTGATCCGGGCATGAAGGGATACGGGGACAAGACAGGAGATTGGAGCAGAGAGGAAATTTGGATCAGCCACGATAAAATGATAGAACAGACTCGATGGAGTAAACAGCCTCATTCTGGTCTTATATCTTATAGTCTGACGGTCTGTCCCCAGTGTGAACTCGCTGATGCAGCTTGAAGTCAGATGACTAAGTGAATCCCTTCCCACAATCTGAGAAAGTGAATGGTTTCTCCCCAGTATGAACTAACTGGTGTCTCTGTAGCTTGGATGACCGAGTGAATCCCTTCCCACATTCAGGGCAGGTGAATTGCCTCTCCCCAGTGTGGATTCGCTGATGTGACAAAA
Source organism: Hemitrygon akajei (assembly GCF_048418815.1). NCBI lineage: Eukaryota > Metazoa > Chordata > Chondrichthyes > Myliobatiformes > Dasyatidae > Hemitrygon > Hemitrygon akajei. The sequence goes on from NW_027331920.1 coordinate 4,403,879, forward strand.
GGGTGGATGAGTGAGCTAATCCCTTCCCACAATCTGAGCAGGTGAACGGCCTCTCCCCAGTGTGGATTCGCTGATGTGACAAAAGGTTGGATGACTGAGTGAATCCCTTCCCACATTCAGTGCAGGTGAACGGCCTCTCCCCAGTGTGAACCAGCTGATGTATTTTTAAGCCAGATGATCGAGCGAACTCCTCTCCACAGTCTGAGCAGGTGAACGGCCTCTCCCCAGTGTGAACTCACTGATGTATTTTCAAGCCAGATGATCGAGCGAACTCCTTTCCACAGTCTGAGCAAATGAACGGTTTCTCCCCAGTGTGAAAGCACTGATGTGTGTTCAGTTCAGATGACCGAATGAATCGTTTCCCACAGTCCGAGCAGGTGAACGGCCTCTCCCCAGTGTGAACTCGCTGATGTATTTTCATGTCAGATGACAGAGTGAATCTCTTCCCACATGCAGAGCAGCTGAACGGTTTCTCCCCAGTGTGAGTTTGTTGATGTACCTTCAGGTCAGATGACAGAGTGAATGCCTTCCCACATTCTGAGCAGCTGAACGGTTTCTCCCCAGTGTGAGTTTGCTGATGTTCCTGTAGTTGAGATGACCGAGTGAATCCCTTCCCACATTCTGAGCAGCTGAACGGTTTCTCCCCAGTGTGAGTTTGCTGATGTTCCTGTAGTTGAGATGACCGAGTGAATCCCTTCCCACATTCTGAGCAGCTGAACGGTTTCTCCCCAGTGTGAGTTTGTTGATGTACCTTCAGGTCAGATGACAGAGTGAATGCCTTCCCACATTCTGAGCAGCTGAACGGTTTCTCCCCAGTGTGAGTTTGCTGATGTTCCTGTAGTTGAGATGACCGAGTGAATCCCTTCCCACATTCTGAGCAGATGAACGGTTTCTCCCCAGTGTGAACCAACTGGTGTCTCAGTAGGTGAGATGACCAAGTGAATCGCTTCCCACAGTCTGAGCAGGTGAACGGCATCTTCTCAGTGTGAACTGGTGACGTTTGTTCAGTTGAGATGACGAAATGAATCTGTTTCGCCATTCAGAGGTGGGGAAAGGCCATGGCACCGTGTGAACTTGCTGGTGTCTCTGTAGTGGGGTTGATTGTGTCAGTGCCTTCCCACACTCTGAGAAACGTCTCCTCACTGGTGAATTTTTGGATATAACTTCAGCATCGATGACAGAATGAATTGCTTCCCGCTGTCAGAACAGGCGGAGCATCTCACTCTGGTGTGAACTTGCTGATGTATCTTCAGGCTGGATGACTGAGTAGTTCCCCTCCCTCACACAGAGCAGGTGAATAGTCTCTCCCCACGGTGAACTCACTGGCCTGTCTGTGGGTGGGCTGTGAGTGAATCCCTTCCCACACTGAGAGAAGGAGAATGATATCTCTCCACGGTGAAGTCACTGGCCTGTCTGTGGGTAGGCTGTGAGTGAATCCCTTCCCACACTGAGAGAAGGAGAATGATATCTCACTGCGATCAATCATCTGGCAATTCAGACAGTCAGACGTTTGAATCCCTTGTACAATCAATGCAGTTGAAGAACTGATCTCCAGTGAACAAATGCTGCTGTGTTCTCAGCACCCGGTTCCTGTGGATAACACTGAGTTACAACAGAAAACTTCATTTCAGACACAGATACAATTCCAACTGGAATGAGGTACATCTTTATCTCCTAGGATCAACAACAATGCAAAATACATCAACGGGTGAAGGAGAATATTTCAGGTGGGATTTTAGTCTGTGGTGAAAACACAGCCGGTCCAGCCTGCTCCGACATTTAATTAGATCATGGCAGATCCGGCCATGGACTCATCTCCATCTACCTGCCGTTTCGCCATAACCCTTAATTCCCCTACGATGCAAAAATCTATAAAGCGTTGTCTCAAATACATTTACTGAGGTCGCCTCCTCTGCTTCATTAGGCAGAGAAATCCACAGACTCACCACTCTCTGGGAAAAACAGTTCCTCCTCATCTCCATCCCACATCCCCCAATCTTGAGGCAATGTCCTCTCGTACTAAGCCTCACCTACCAGTGGAAGCAACTTTCCTGCCTCTGGCTTATCTACCCCTTTCATAATGTTACATGTTTCTGTAAGATCTCCTGTCAATGTGAGCGCTGGCATCACAATTCTACCCAGATCAACTCAAGCTGGAGCAATTCAACCTGAGATATACCCCAGGCTACTGTGGGAAGCGAGGTAGGCGATTGCTGAGCCTCTGGCGATGACCTTTGTATTACCACTCAGGAAGGGAGATGTACCAGAGGATTGGAAGACATTGTTCCCTTGTTAAGGGAATGGAGTAGAGGGAACCCAGAAATTATAGACCAGTGAGTGGAGAGTGCCCCAGTGGCCATCTCCCTCAGTAATCGTTACCTCGCTTTGGATGTGGTTGAGGGGGGATGACCTGACAGAGGACGACCATGACGATCGGGTCTCTGGCACTGAGCCTGGTTCCGTGGTGTAGAAGGGAAAGAGGAAGATGAGGAATGCGGTAGTCACAGGATTCAATAGTGAGGGGAACAGACAGGAGGTTCTGCAAGCCTGACAGAGATACACGCGTGGTGTGTTGCCTCCCAGGTGCCAGGGTACGGGATCTCTCACATCGGGTGCAGAGTATTCTGAAGGGAGAGGGTGACCAGCCAGAAGTCTCGGTACACGTTGGTATAAATGACACAGGTAGACAAAGGGAGGAGGGCGTGAGGAGAGAATTCAGGGAGTTCGGTAGGAAGCTGAAAGGCAGGACCTCTAGGGTAGTAACCTCGGGATTGCTGCCTGTGCCACATGCTAGCGAGAGCAAGAATAGCATGATCAGGGGTATTAATGTGTGGCTGAGAGACTGGTGTAAGGGGCAGGGCTTAAGATTCCTGGATCACTGGGGCCTCTTCTGGGGGAGGTACGACCTGTACAAAGAGGACGGGTTACACCTGAACCCGAAGGGGTCCAATATCCTAGCCGGCACATTTAATAGAGCTGTTAGGGAGGGTTTAAACTGATTTGGCGTGGGGATGGGAATCGGAGTGATGGGGCTGAGGAAAAGGGAAACAGAAATAAATCGAAGATAGCGTACAACAGAGATTGTAGAAAGAATGGTCAGGAGATGAGGCTTAATCAAAGCCAGTGGCATGAGGAACAGGGCAACAGAGATGTGGGGCAGTTAAAACAGAAAGCAACAAATCCTGGGCTGAGAGTGTTATTTGAATGTACAGAGCATGAGGATTAAAATGGACGATCTTGAAATTCAGCTGCAAATTGGCAACTTGGACAATCTCTGAAACTTGAATAAAAGGTGGCTGCCGTTGGGGGTTGAACGTCCAAGGATATACGGTGTATCAGAATGATAGGTTACTGGGCAGAGAGGGTGGTGTGGCTCTATGGATAAAAATAATATTAAATCATTGGAAGGAGATGACATAGGATTGTAAGGTGTAACCGTCTAACCATATAACAATTACAGGACGGAAACAGGCCATCTCGGCCCTTCTAGTCCATGCGAACGCTTACACTCACCTAGTCCCACCGACCCGCACTCAGCCCATAACCCTCCATTCCTTTCCTGTCCATGTACCTATCCAATTTTACTTTAAATGACAATACCTAACCTGCCTCTACCACTTCTACTGGAAGCTCATTCCACACAGTTACCATTCTCTGAGTAAAGAAATTTCCTCTTGTGTTACCCTTAAACCTTTGCCCCGCTAACTCTCAAATCATGTCCTCTTGTTTGAATCTCCCCTATTCACAATGGAAAAAGCCTATCCACGTCAACTCAATCTATCCCCCTCATTATTTTAAATACCTCTATCAAGTCCCCCCTCAACCTTCTATGCTCCAAAGAATAAATACCTAACTGTTCAGCCTTTCCCTGTAACTTAGGTGCTGAAACCCAGGTAACATTCTAGTAAGTCTTCTGTGTACTCTCTCTATTTTGTTGATAGCTTTCCTATAATTCGGTGACCGGAACTGTACACAATACTCCAAATTCGGCCTTACCAATGCCTTGTACAGTTTTAGCATTACATCCCAACTCCTATACTCAATACTCTGATTGATAAAGGCCGGCATACCAAAAGCTTTTTTCACCGCCCTATCCACATGATAGGGTCATGAGTCTCTACGGGTTGAGTTAAGAAATGGCAAGGGTAAAAGGACCCTAATGGCAGTTGTATACAGATCTCCAAACAGCAGTCGGGATGTGGATTACAGGAGATAGAAAAGGCCTGCCAGAAAGGCAATGTCATGATAATCATTGGCAATTTTAACATGAAAGTGAATTGGGAGGACCTGGAGAGAAAGAATTTGTAGAATGTCTAAGGGATTGCTTTTTACAACAGCTGGTTGTTGAGCCCACTAGGGGATCGGCTGTGCTGGACTGGGTGATCCCGATATGATCAAATTCACATTGAAATTTGAGAGGGGAAAAAATAAAACCAATGTGTCAGTATTTCAGTGGAATAAAGGAAATTACAATGGATGAGAGGGGAACTGGCTGCAGTTGACTGAAAAGGGACATTTGCAGGATGGGCAGCACAGCAGAAATGGGTGGATTTTCTGCAAATAATGAGGGAAATGCAAGACAGATATATTCCAAATAAGAAGAAATTTTCAAAGGGAAGAAGGACACTACTGTGGCTGACAAGTGAAGTCAGAGCCAAAGTAAAAGCAAAAGAGAGGGCATACGAGGAAGTTGGAGCTAGTGGGAAGATAGAGAATTGGGAAGCTTTAAAAACTTGCAGAAGAAAACTCAGATGGTCATTTAGAAGGAAAAGATGAATTATGAGAGGAAGCTGGTGACTAATATCAAAGAAGATACTGAAAGCTTTTTAAAATATATATAAAGGGTAAAAAGAGCCGAGGGTAAATTTAGGACCAATACAAAATATCGCTGGAGTTACTGTAATGAGAGTTGCTGAGAGGTAAGAGGAACTGAATGCGTACCAGACATTCAAGAGTATCAGGGAAGTGAAGTTTGTGCAGTGACAATTACGACGCAGAAGGTGCTCTGGAAGTTTAATGGTCTGAGGGTGGATAAATCTCCAGGACCTGATGCAATGCACCCTCGGGTTCTGAAGAAAATAGCTGGAGAGATAGTGGAGGCATTAACAATGATCTTTCAAGAATCGATAAATTCTGGCATTGTACCAGATGACTGGAAAATAGCAAATGTTCCTCCGCTATTTAAGAAGGGTCAGAGGCAACAGAAAGGGAACTATAGACCTGTTAGCATGACATCAATGGCTGGCAGTTGATGGAATCGATTGTTAGGGATGAGATTATGGAGTACCTGGAGGCGTATGACAAGATAGGCCAAAGCCAGCATGGTTTCCTGAAAGGAAAATCCTGCCTGACAAACCTACTGCAATTCTTTGAGGAAATTACAAGCAGGGTAGACAAAGGAGATGCAGTAGACGTGGTGTACTTGGATGTTCAGAAGGCCTTTGACAATGTGCTGCACATGAGGTTGCTTAGCAAGATAAAAGCCCATGGTATGACAGGGAAGTTATTAAAGTGGGTGGAGCATTGGCTGATCAGCAGAAAACAAAGAGTGGGAATAAAGGATCCTATTCTGTCTGGCTTCCTGTTACCAGTGGAGTTCCACAGAGGTCAGAGTTGGGACCGCTGCTTTTTATGATACATGTTAATGATTTTGACTATGATATTAAAGGATTTATGGCTAAATTTGCCAATGATTAAAAGATAGGTGGAGGAGCAGGTAGTGTTGAGGAAACAGAGAGACTGCAAAGTGACTTAGATAGTTTAGAGGAATAGCAAAGAAGTGGTAAATGAAATACAATGTTGGAAAGTGTGTGGTGATGCAATTTGGTGAAAGAAATAAATGGGCAGACTATGATTTAGATGGGGAGAGAATTCAAAATGCAGAGATGCAAAGAGACTTGAGAGTCCTTGTGCTAGATACACTAAAGGTGAACCTCCAGGTTGAGCCGATTGTGAATAAGGCAAAATTCTAGAGGTATAGAATATAAGAGCAGTGATGTGATGTTGTGGCTTTATAAGGCACTCGGGAGACCACACTTGGAGTATTGTGTACAGGATTGGGCTCCTCATTTTGGAAAGGATATATTGACATTGGTGATGGCTCACAGAAGATTCACGAGAATGATTCCAGGTATGAAATGGTTACTGCGATGAAATCTTAAGTTTTATTCATTATGGACTGTGCCTTTAAGAATCATGCCTGTAAGAGAGAGACGTACAGCGCAAGTAGAGGGAGAGAGAAGAGAGAGGGGGAGGGAGGGAGGAGAGAGGGGGAGAGAGAGAGGGAGTGGGAGAGGGGGAAAGGGGAGGAGAGAGAGAGAGAGAGAGAGAGAGAGAGAGAGAGAGAGAACGAGAACGCTACATGATGGACAGCTGCTGTTCAGCACACCGGCATTAAAACAAGCGTCACTGTCTCTTTCCTGGGACACGCAGATGCACAAAGGCTGGTGGCGGAATTGCCACTGAACTTTTAAGTGCCCACAAGGGTGGGGCTGAGGATCGATTAAGAGGAATCGACCCATGACTATTCGTGTGTTTGAGGGCGACCCTGTGGAATCTACTGGTGTGTCTAACCCTTGCTTGGGTTGGTAGATTATCACTTGAAGATGGCGCTCTTAAGCTGGTCATGTTTGGCTAACTTGGAAGATTTGGGGGACATCGAGGAGGATTGACAACATCTGTTTACTTGGATTACACATCTCTCTCTCTCTCTCTCTCACTTCAATCCCGTGGACCGAATTGAATTTCCTTACCACACCATCGTAAGACTGTATCATTTACCACCTAAGCTTGAAGAAGTTCGGGGATTTATACATTTACACCTGTATATGCATAACAGCATTAACTCTTGATTTACCTGGTTTGAGTTACTAAATGACGTGGTTACTAATAAAACAGTGTTTTGTTAACAGCAAAACCAGACTCCAGGCGTTCCATTGCTGCTGAGACTTTTGTGTTCGTAACAGTTACCGCATGAGGAACGTCCGGCAGTTCTTGAGCTGTATTCCCTGGAGTTCAGGAGAATGAGGGAGTTCTCACAGAAACACTCTGAACATTAAAAGGCCTGAACTGATTAGATATGGAAAAGTTATTTCCCGTGGTAGGGGAGTCTAGGACAAGAGGGCACGACTTCAGGATTGAAGGACGACCTTTCGGAACTGAGATGCGGAGAAATTACTTTAGTCTGAGGGTTGTAATTCTGTGGAATTTGTTGCCATGAGCGGCTGTGGAGGCCAAGTCATTGGGTGTATTTAAGGCAGAGATAGATAGTTTCTTGATTAGCCAGGGCATCTAAGGGTATTGGGTGAAAGCAGGGGAATGCGGATGACTGGAAGAATTGGATCAGCCCATGATTGAATGGCGGTGCAGTCTCGATGGGCCGAATGGCCTACTTCTGCTCCTGTATTTTATGGAGCCTTGCTTCAGTGGTGGGCAAGTTGTTGGAGAAGATCCTGGGAGGCAGGACTTCAGACAATTGGAGAGACATAATCTGATCAGGGATAGTCAGCATGGCTTTGTTAAGGGCAGATCGTGCCTTACGAACCCGACTGATTTCTTTGAAGATGCAACAAAGCACAGTGATGAAGGTAGAGCATTGGATGTAGTGTACGTGGCTTTCAGTAAGACTTTTGATAAGGTTCCTCAAGCAAAGCTCATTGAGAAATTAATGAGGCAAGGATCCAAGGTGACCTTGCTTTGTGGATCCAGAATTGGCTTGCCCACAGAAGGCAAAGGGTGGATGTAGATGCTGTATGAAGGACGGTGACCAGTGCTGTTCAGCAGGGATCTTTTCTGGGACCCTTCCTCTTTGTAACTTTTACAAATGACCTTGATGAGGAAGTAGGGTATAAGATGATGAGAGGCATGATCATGTGGATAGTCCGAGGCTTTTTCCCGGGTCGGAAATGGTTGCCACAAGAGGACACAGGTTTCATGTGCTGGGGAGTAGGTACAGAGGAGATGTCAGGGGTAAGTCTTTTACTCAGAGAGTGGTGAGTGTGTGGAATGGGCTGCTGGCAACGGTGGTGGAGGCAGATATGATAGGGTCTTTGAAGAAACTTTTGGATAGGTAAATGGAGCTTATTAAAATAGAAGGCTAAGTGGGCCGAAGGGCCTGTTTCGTGCTGTAGGTTTCCTATGTTTCTAGAAGGGTGGGTTTGTAAGTTTGTCGATGACACAAATGTTGGGGTTGTTGTGGATAGTCTGGAGGTTACAGCCGCACATCAATAGGATGCAGAACTGGGCTGAGAAGTGACAGATGCAGTTCAACCCAGTGGTTCCTTTCAGTAGGTCACATTTGAAGACAGAATACAACATTAATGTTAGGACTCTTGGCAGGGTGGAGGATCAGTGAGATCTTGGGGTCCGTGTCAATTGTGCACACAAAGCTGCTGGGCAGGTTGACAGTGTTGTTAAGAAGGCCTTCATCAACAATGGGATTGAGTTCAAATGCCCTGAGTTAACTTTACAGATATAAGGCATTAGTTAGACCTCACTTTTGGTACTGTGTTCAGTTCTCGTCCCCTCAATACAGGAAGGACGTGGATACTATAGACAGAGGGCAGAAGAGATTTACAGATATAAGGCCTTAGTTAGACCTGACTTTTGGTACTGTGTTCAGTTCTCGTCCCCTCAATACAGGAAGGACGTGGATACTATAGACAGTGGGCAGAGGAGTCTTACAGACATAAGGCCTTAGTTAGACCTCACTTTTGGTACTGTGTTCAGTTCTCGTCCCCTCAGTACAGGAAGGACGTGGATACTATAGACAGAGGGCAGAGGAGATTTACAGATATAAGGCCTTAGTTAGACCTCACTCTTGGTACTGTGTTCAGTTCAGGTCCCCTCAATACAGGAAGGACGTGGATACTATAGACAGAGGGCAGAGGAGATTTACAGATGTAAGGCCTTAGTTAGACCTGACTTTTGGTACTGTGTTCAGTTTTGGTCCCCTCAATACAGGAAGGACGTGGATACTATAGACAGAGGGCAGAGGAGAATTACAGATATAAGGCCTTAGTTAGACCTCATTTTTGTTACTGTGTTCAGTTCTGTTCCCTCAATACAGGAAGGACGTGGATACTATAGACAGAGGGCAGAGGAGATTCACAGATATAAGGCCTTAGTTAGACCTGACTTTTGGTACTGTGTTCAGTTCTGGTCCCCTCAATACAGGAAGGACGTGGATACTATAGACAGAGGGCAGAGGAGATTTACAGATATAAGGCCTTAGTTAGACCTCACTCTTGGTACTGTGTTCAGTTCAGGTCCCCTCAATACAGGAAGGACGTGGATACTATAGACAGAGGGCAGAGGAGATTTACAGATGTAAGGCCTTAGTTAGACCTGACTTTTGGTACTGTGTTCAGTTTTGGTCCCCTCAATACAGGAAGGACGTGGATACTATAGACAGAGGGCAGAGGAGAATTACAGATATAAGGCCTTAGTTAGACCTCATTTTTGTTACTGTGTTCAGTTCTGTTCCCTCAATACAGGAAGGACGTGGATACTATAGACAGAGGGCAGAGGAGATTCACAGATATAAGGCCTTAGTTAGACCTGACTTTTGGTACTGTGTTCAGTTCTGGTCCCCTCAATACAGGAAGGACGTGGATACTATAGACAGAGGGCAGAGGAGATTTACAGATATAAGGCCTTAGTTAGACCTCACTTTTGGTACTGTGTTCAGTTCTGGTCCCCTCAATACAGGAAGGACGTGGATACTATAGACAGAGGATAGAGGAGATTTACAGATATAAGGCCTTAGTTAGACCTCGCTTTTGGTACTGTGTTCAGTTCTGGTCCCCTCAATACAGGAAGGACGTGGATACTATAGACAGAGGAGATTTACAGATATATGGCCCTAGTTAGAGCTTACTTTTGGCACTGTGTTCAGTTCTGGTCCCCTCAATACAGGAAGGACGTGGATACTATAGACAGAGGGCAGAGGAGATTTACAGATATAAGGCCTTAGTTAGATCTCACTTTTGGTACTGTGTTCAGTTCTGATCCCATCAATACAGGAAGGACGTGGATACGATAGACAAAGTGCAGAGGAGATTTACAGATATAAGGACTTAGTTAGACCTCACTTTTGGAACTGTGTTCAGTTCTGGTCCCCACAATACAGGAAGGACGTGGATACTATAGACTGTGGGCAGAGGAGATTAACAAGGATGTTGGATGAATTGGAGAGCATGCCTCATAAGAATAGGTTGAGTGAACTTCAGAGCGACGGAAGATGAGAGGTGACCTAAAAGAGGTGAACATGATGATGAGGGGCATTGATAGTGTGGATAGCAAGAGGCTTTTTCCCAAGATTGAAATGGCTAACATGAGGGGGCATAGTTTTAAGGTGCTTGGAAGTAGGTACAAGGGTGATGTCAGAGGTATGTTTTTCACAGGGAGTGGTGGGTACAATAGGACCTTTTCAGAGACTTTTAGATAGGTACATGGAGCTTAGAAAAATAGAGGGCTATGTGGTAGGGAAATTCTAGGCAGTTTCTCAAATAGGTTACACATTCGGTGCAACAATGTGGGCCGAAGGGCCTGTAATTACACTGTGGATTTCTGTCTCTATATGAACTCCTCATCTTCTAACAAGGCACGGATCAGTCATCCTGGCTGACCATCAAATTCTCTGACTGTATTCCTGTCTGTATGAGGATGTTTCTGCGTTCAATCAACCTATGACTTGGCTCAATTTGTCTCTATCCTTTGGGATTATTTCAAGTTCTGGCCATGCTCCACAACACTACAAAGAGCAATTGTCACAACATATAGAATCCCGGAGATTTTCTAATTATTCGGATCCCCACCCCAGCTGATTGACAGTGATGAACCCATTGATATCAATGCCAGCAATCTTGAATGGGAGGGCAGCAGTTATTCTCATTGAAGTGTGGCACTTTTGTGATGTGAAAGCCACAAGTCACTTCTCCTCGAGGACAAAAGAGTTATTTACCCAGCGGTTTTTTTGGCCAAACAGCACTAATTGACAGTTTAATTGATTGGAAGGTAGACTTTTCATCCAAGATTAACTAGGAAATATATTTTTGTTCCGAGTTACTAATCCTTGCATGTATACAGCTGGACCTCGGCAGTGTTTGAGAGAGACATTCGCTCACATTTCCTCCGACTGTACCGGGACAACGCTGGCAGAGTCACGCATGGCTGCCTCTTTACCCAGAAGGACGCACGAACGAGAAAGCTGTCTGTCAGCCACCGAACGATCTAGTGATACGCATGCGCCGCAGAGATGGCGGCAGCTCCAGCGCTCATCAGCTGAAAGCTCCCCGGGGTCCGGGTACGGATCGTGGGGCTGCGGAAGAGGGAACGGACCGGGGCTGTCCTGGGATGCAGGACCAGTGCGGCAGCAGCTCACAGTAATAACCCTTCAATCGCGTTTCAGGCACCGGAGATTAATTCCCTCCCGGAATCCCCTCCGACCTGCAGCCGGTCCTTGTGAACCTCTCGTCTACTGAGCGCATGCGCGATAGTTCGGACCGCCTCAGACCTCCGCGCATGCGCATTTGAGCAAACAGGAGATAATCTGCAGATGCGGAAATCCAAAGCAACAGACGGGAAATGCTGGAGGAAAATCAGAGGGGCCGGCAGCAACTGTGGAGAGGAGAGAACAGTCGGCGTTTCAGACCGAGACCCTTTTTCAGGACTGGAAAGAGAGGGAGGGAGTACGAATCTGGGGGAAGGTGAGGTGATATGGTAAACAGGGATAGATAGATAGATAGATAGATACTTTATTCATCCCCATGGGGAAATTCAACCTTTTTTCCAATGTCCCATACACTTGTTGTAGCAAAAAAGTAATTACATACAATACTTAACTCAGTAATAGCTGAGAAGTTGATTGGTGAGAGTGATAAAGGGGTGGAGAATTATTATTATTAAATACTATTAATCCCGAGTGGGGAATTCTTTCGTTACAGCAGCGACATTTAAAAACATACTTAGCACTGTGCAGACTTTACTAAAAATAAAGATTAACAATATACACAATAATTTATATTAAATAATAACGCAGAGACTATTGAACTACGATGTGTGTTCTCCTGTTGAAGCGAATGAACGGTTGTATTCTGATTGCATTTGGTAGGAAAGAGTTTCTGTAACAATCCTTGTGACGGCGCAGCTGAGTGAGTCCGTTCGAAATGGGAGGGGGGCTCCGCGGCCTACTCAGTCGGTCCTGGAGAGGATGTGACAGACTGACAATAACGGATAACAGTTTGTTGAGCGACCTCCTCTCCATCACTGATTCAAAAGACTCCGGGTTGTTGCCAAGGATGGATCCAGCCTTTCTGATGAGTTTATTTTGCATCACCAGCACCGACGCTGCTCCCACAACATGAAGCAGCAAAGAAGACTGCAGTCTCTACAACAGACTGGAAAAAGACCTGCAACATCCCGCCTCACACATTCACGGATCTCGGGTTCCTTAGAAAATAGACTCCGCGCATCCCCTTCCTGTGAACAGCCTTGGTGTTGGTTTATCAGTCACGTTTACTGCCGAGGTGAACCCCGAGTATTTGTACTCCCCCACCACCGCGACGTCTTCTCCCAGAAGGTATACAGGACTCGTCACTGTCCTCTTCCTCCTAAAATCAATCAACATCTCCCCGGTTTCGGCCACATTCGGTGATTCCTCCCTCACTATTCCACAATCCTGTCCACCAGTCCTCTGTACCCCGACTCCTGCCCATCTCTGATGCACCCAACTACCGCAGAGTCATCAGAGAACTTCTGCAAGTGGCCAGACTCAGAGTTGTACTGAAAGTCTGAGGTGTACAGTGTGAACAGAAACGGAGACAGGACAGTCCCTTGTGGGGCTCCAGTGACACTCACCTCCACCTCAGGCAGAGAACCACCCAGCGGTACAAACTGGGCTCTATCAGTCAGGAAGGCAGTGATCCAGGGGAGAGTGGATTTGTCTACGCCCATCCTTTGCAGCTTCTTGCCCACCAGTCCTCTGGTTTTCGTTACAGTTGCACCAACAAGAATAGAGTAGAAATATAGCAAAATAAAACCAGAAGTAATGAAATAATACTAAGTAGATTATGCCAAGTGGAAATAAGTCCAGGACCAGCCTATTGGATCAGGGTGTCTGACGCTCCGAGGGAGGAGTTGTAAAGTTTGATGGCTACAGGCAGGAATGACTTCCTATGCATCTCGGTGAAATGAGTCTCTGGCTGAATGTACTCCTGTGCCTAACCAGTACATTATGGAGTGGATGGGAGTCATTGTCCAAGATGGCACGCAACTTGGACAGCATCCTCTTTTCGGACACCACCGTCAGAGAGTCCAGTTCCACCCCCACAACATCACTGGCCTTACGAATGAGTTTGTTGATTCTGTTGGTGTCTGCTACCCTCAGCCTGCTGTCCCAGCACACAACAGCAAACATAATAGCACTGAACACCACAGACTCGTAGAACATCTTCAGCATCGTCCGGCAGATGTTAAAGGACCTCAGTCTCCTCAGGAAATAGAGACGGCTCTGACCCTTCTTGCAGACAGCCTCAGTGTACTTTCACCAGTCCAGTTTATTGTCAATTCGTATCCCCAGGTACTTGTAATCCTCCACCATTTCCACACTGACCCTTTTGATGGAAACAAGGGTCACCGGTGCCTTGGCCCTCCTCAAATCCACCACCAGCTCCTTGTTTTTTTTCACATTAAGCTGCAGATGATTCTGCTTGCACCATGTGACAAAGTTTCCCACCGTAGCCTTGTACTCAGCCTGATCTCCCTTGCTGATGCATCCAACTATAGCAGAGTCATCAGAAAACTACTGAAGATGACAAGACTCTGTGCAGTAGTTGAAGTCCGAGGTGTAGATGGTGAAGAGAAAGGGAGACAGGACAGTCCCCTGTGGAGCCCCAGTGCTGCTGACCACTCTGTCTGACACACAGTGTTGCAAGCGCACGTACTGTGGTCTGCCAGTCAGGTAATCAATAATCCATGACACCAGGGAAGCATCCACCTGCATCACTGTCAGCTTCCCACCCAGCAGAGCAGGGCGGATGGTGTTGAACACACTGGAGAAGTCAAAAGACATGACCCTCACAGTGCTCGCCGGCTTGTCCAGGTGGGCGCAGACACGGTTCAGCAGGTAGACGATGGCATCCTCAACTCCTAGTCGGGGCTGTTAGGCGTACTGGAGGGTGTCTAAGTGTGCCCTAAACATAGGCCGGAGCTGCTCTAGAACAAGTCTCTCCAGGGTCTTCATGATGTGGGAGGTCAATGCCAATGTCAATGTAGTCATTGGAGCCACTGGGGCGCGGCGTCTTCGGTACAGGAACGAGGCAGGACGTCTTCCACAGCACAGGAACCTTCTGGAGCCTCAGGCTCAGGTTGAAGACACGGTGAAGTACCCCAAATAGCTGGGGGGCACAGGCTTTGAGCACCCTGGGGCTGACACCATCCGGGCTTGCAGCCTTGCTTGGGTGGAGACGTTTCAGCTGTCCTCTCACCTGTTCAGCTGTGAAGCCCACCGTGGTGGTTTCAGGTGTGGGAGGGGTGTAGTCACGAGAGCAGGGTGGGGGGCTGTGAGGAGTAGTAGGAGGCGAGAGTGGAGTATGTGTTGGTTGGGGCCGACAACAGATTAATCATGTGGGGGATGGGCAGGGGCCACAGTGTCAAATCTGTTGAAGAACAGATTAAGTTCTTGGCCCTGTCCACACTGCCTTCAGCTCCTCTATTGCTAGTTTTTCGGAACCCAGTGATGGTCCTCATCCCACTGCAGACCTCTCTCATGTTGTTCTGCTGGAGTTTCCACTCAAGCTTCCTCCTATACCTGTCTTTAGCCTCCCTGATCATGGCTTTCAGGTCCCTCTGTAATGTCCTCAACTCCTCCCTATTTCCATCTCTAAATGCCCTCTTTTTAGCGTTCAGGATGTCCTTAATGTCCTTTGTTACCCATGGCTTGTTATTTGCATAACGAAGGACAGGTCTCGCCAGAACATTGCAGTCCACACAGAAGCTGATGCAACCAGACTTCTCCGTGTGGCTCACAGAGGGCCTGCCAGTCTGTCGCCTCAAAACAATCCTATAACCGTATGTAACCATACAACAAATACAGCACGGAAACAGGCCATCTCGGCCCTTCTAGTCCGTGCCGATGCTTACACTCACCTAGTCCCAGTGGTCTGCACTCTGCCAATAACCCTCCATTCCTTTCCTGTCCATAGACCTATCCAATTTTATTTAAATGACAATACCGAACCTGCCTTTACCACTTCTACTGGAAGCTCATTCCACACAGCTACCACTCTCTGAGTAAAGAAATTCCCCCTCGTTTTACCCTTAAACTTTTGCCCCTTAACTCTTAAATCGTGTCCTCTTGTTTGAATCTCCCCAACTCTCAATGGAAAAAGCCTATCCACGTCAACTCGATCTATCCCTCTCATTATTTTAAATACTTCTATCAAGTCCCCGCACAACCTTCTACGCTCCAAAGAATAAAGACCTAATTTGTTCAGCATTTCCCTGTAACTTACGTGCTGAAACCCAGGGAACATTCTGATAAATCTTCTCTGTACTCTCTCTATTTTGTTGACATCTTCCCTATAAGTCGGTGACCAGAACTGTACACAATACTCCAAATTCGGCCTTACCAATGCGTTGTACAATTTTAACATTACATCCCAACTCCTGTACTCAATGCTCTGATTTATAAAGGCCCCATAACAAAAGCTTTCTTCACCACCCTATCTACATGAGTTTCCACCTTCAGGGAAGTATGCACCATTATTCCTAGATCACTCTGTTCTATTGCATTCTTCAACGCCCTACCATTTACGATGTATGTCCTTTTTGGATTATTCCTACCAAAACGTAGCACCTCACATTTATCAGCATTAAACTCCATCTGCCATCGTTCAGCCCACTCTTCTAACTGGCCTAAATCTCTCTGCAAGCTTTGAAAACCTACTTCATTATGCACAACGCCACCTACCTTAGTATCATCTGCATAATTACTAATCCAATTTACCACCCCATCATCCAGATCATTAATGTATATAACAAACAACATTGGACTCAATACAGATCTCTGAGGCACACCACTAGTCACCGGCCTCCAACCTGACATACAGTTATCCACCACTACTCTCTGGCATCTCCCATCCAGCCACTGTTGAATCCATTTTACTACTTCAATATTAATACCTAACGATTGAACCTTTCTAACTAACCTTCCGTGCTGAACCTTGTCAAATGCCTTACTGAAGTACATATAGACAACATCAACTGCTCTGCCCTCGTTCACTTTCCTCGGAACCTCTTCAAAAATTTCAATAAGATTTGTCAAACATGACCTTCCACGGACAAATCCATGCCGACTATTCCGAATCAGACCCAGTCTATCCAAATAATTATATATACCATCTCTAAGAATCCATTAATTTACCCACCACTGACGTCAAACTGACAGGCCAGTAATTGCCTGTAATTGCCTAAGTTTACTCTTAGAATCCCTTTTAAACAATGGAACCACATCAGCAATACGCCAATCTTCCGGCACCATCCCCGTTTCTAATGACATTTAAAATATTTCTGTCAGAGCCCCTGCTATTTCTACACCAACTTCCCTCAAGGTCCTAGGGAATATCCTGTCAGGACCCGGAGATTTATCAACTTTTATTTTCCTTAAAAGTGCCAGTACTTCCTCCTCTTTAATCATCATAACTTCCCTACTTGTTTCCCTTACCTTACACAATTCAATATCCTTCTCTTTAGTGAATACCAAAGAAAAGAAATTGCTCAAAATCTCACGCATCTCTTTCGGCTCCACACATAGCAGTCCACTCTGATTCTCTAAGGGACCAATTTTATCCCTCACTATCCTTTTGCTATTACTATAACTGTAGAAACCCTTCGGATTAATTTTAACCTTACTTGCCAAGGCAACCTCGTATCTTCTTTCAGCTTTTCTAATTTCTTTCTTAAGATTCTTCTTACATTCTTTATATTCCTCGAGCACCTCATTTACTCCATGTTGCCCTGGGGCTGACACTATCCGGGCCTGCAACCTTGCTTGGGTGGAAACTTTTCAGCTGTGAAACCCACCGTGGTGGCTTCAGGTGACGGAGGTGTGTAGTCATGAGAGCAGAGTGGTGGCTGTGGGGAGGGTTAGGAGGGGAGAGTGGAGTATGTGTTTGTTAGGGGCCGACAACAGATTAATCATGTGGTGGATGGGCAGGGGCCACAGTGTCAAATCCGTTGAAGAACAGATTAAGTTCCTTGGCCCTGTCCACACTGCCTTCAGCTCCTCTATTGCTAGTTTTTCGGAACCCAGTGATGGTCCTCATCCCACTGCAGACCTCTCTCATGTTGTTCTGCTGGAGTTTCCACTCAAGCTTCCTCCTATAACTGTCTTTAGCCTCCCTGATCTTGTCTTTCAGGTCCCTTTGTATTGTCCTCAGCTCCTCCCAATTTCCATCTCTAAACGCCCACTTTTTAGCGTTCAGGATATCCTTAATGTCCTTTGTTACCCATGGCTAGTGTGTGTATCTCGGGGGTGGGGGTGGGTGCGGTGGGGTGGTTTGGGTGGTGGGGTGTCTTAGAAAAGGATGAATATATAACATTTAACAGTCTCCTACCATTAGAGAAGGGATAACGGCCATTAACACAACGTGTTTGGTCTTGAGAGATAATTTTTAGCAAGAAAATTCTCCAGCTGATTAGCCATTATTTTTCAAAGTATTTTAGCATCCGCATTTAATGATGAAATAGGTCTATATGATGCACAGTCAGTGGAAGGTCCTTTATTATGTTGATTTCAGGCTTACTTCCTGTGCCACGTGCAACCGGGCTAAGAACTGGGAAGGCAGAACAGTTAAACTTGCAGCGAAGCAGTTGGTGCAGCGGGGTAGTTTCAGATATCGGGATCATTGAGCTCTCTTCACTGGCAGGAAAGACCGGTGTCATGGCAACAGGCTACACCTAGGATAAAGTTGTTTCGCTGGCAGTGCCTGGGAGAGTTTTAAATCATGTGGCATAAACTTTTCACAATTAAACTCCAATCATCTTGCTAGGTTCATTTCCATTTCATTTTCATTTTTAGAATCTTTTTATTACTACATAATCTTCAACAACTATAGAATAATACAAAACTTCAACATATTAATATGTATACAACTAATAGAGCTGAAGAAAACAAACTAATAGTAATATATAAAATGAAAAAAATTATATATAGAAAAAAGAAGGAAAAAGAAAGAACCCTATCTAACTAAGAAAAAAACATTAACTTAAAAACAAAACAACATTAGGAATCAACCCCCGGAAGCAATACGTTGAACCATCATCTAGATATATAGAAAAAAGTCATCAACCGCCAATTCACATTTTTTTTTAAAAGATAATAAAATTGGAAGGAAACCATATAGAATAAATCAAATTAAATGGAGATATCTGGCAAAAGAACCCCATCTTCTCTCAAAATCAAATCGAGGTTCAAAAGTTCTACTTCTAATTATTTTCCAAGCTGAGTCATAACATTATTTGAGAAAACCATTCAACTAAGGTAGGAGAAGAGATATCTTTCCATTTTAATAAAATAGCCCTTCTTGCCAACAATGTAACAAATGCAATTACATTTTGATCTGAAGATGAAATACCCTGAATATTATGCGGAACTATTCCAAATAGAACAGTGAGTCTATTAGGTTGTAAATTAATTTTCAAAGCTTTAGAGATTGTAGAAAATAAAGATTTCCAAAATAGTTTCAATGAAGAACATGACCAGAACATATATGACAAAGTAGCTACTTCAGTTTTACATCTATCACAGTAATTATCTACACTAGGAAATAGTTTAGATAGTCTCTCATTTGTTAAATGATAACGTTGGACAATTTTAAATTGATTTAAACAGTGATTGGCACATAGAGATGAAGAATTTCCATTTTTCAAAATTCGAACCCAATCTTCATTCACAAAGGTCATATTAAGTTCTCTCTCTCAATCTTGTTTAATCTTTAGTGATAGGTTCTCTTTTTGTAACAAGAGTAAACTATAAATTTAACTAATGGAACCTTTCACTAAGGGATTCAATTTCAAAATGGTATCCAACAAATCAGATTCTTGTAAATATGGAAATATAGGTAAATATTGTTGTAAAAATGTCTAACCTGAAAATATTGCAAAAATTGTGTGTGAGAGAGAGTATTTGTTAATTAACTCTTCAAAAGTCATCAATCGACCATTACAAAATAAATCTGTAAAAGAAAGGATCCCTTTATTTTTCCATAGGAGAAAAATGGGGTAGGTTATTGAATGTTTAAATGAAAAGTTTCGATATAAAAAACTAGACAAATTAAATTGTTTAAAATTTTAAAAATTACGAAACTGAATCGAAATCCGTAAAGATTGTTTAATAACCGGGTAAAAATTTAAATTTGGAATTTTAGAGAGCTGTAACGGTAATGAAGCTCCTAATATTGAAGTTAAATGAAATTGTTTAACAGCTTTTAATTCCAAATCAACCCAAAGCGGTTTTTGGCTCTTATTAAGCCAGTATAACCAAAAACATAATTGTCTAATATTTGCAGCCCAATAATACAGTCTTAAATTAGGAGGTGTAAATCCACCATCTTTTTTGGGTTTTTGTAAATGGTGCTTGTTAATTCTTGATCTCTTATTGTTCCAAATAAAGGAAGAAATAAGAGAGTCAATTTGATTTTAAAAAAATAGTTAAAAAGATAGGTATATTTTGGAAAATATATAAAAATCTAGGTAAAATCATCATTTTGACAGCATGGATACGACCTATTAAAGAAAGAATAAATGGATTCCATCTAGAAAATAGTAATTTCATGAAGTCTACTAAAGGAACTATATAAGCTTTATCAAGATCTTTATATGTTTTCGTAATTATAATACCTAAATATCTAACTGTATTAACAATTCTAAAAGAAATATCATTATATCTACTAACAGGAGTATTTCATGGAAACAATTCAATTTTATTCAAATTAAGTTTATGTCCTGAAAATTTTCCAAAATCTTTAAGTGTTTCCAAAATATTAGGAATTGAGTCATCAAGATTCGAAATATAAATCAAAAGATCATCTGCATGAAGAGAAATCTTATGTATTGTTCCATTTATAGAAATAACATAAATGTTTTTGGTAATGTTATAGCTAAAGGCTCCAATACAAGATTAAATAATAAAGGGCTTAATGGACATACCTGTCTAGTACCACGACAAAGAAGACCTGTAATTGTTAGTAATGACGGTGGCAATAGGGTTCTTATAGATTATTGAATCCATCTATTAAAATTAATAACAAAACCAATTTTTCTAATACTTTGAGCAAGTATGGCCACTCAATTCTATCGAATGCCTTTTCTGCACCAAGAGCGATAACACATTGAGGTTGCTTAGATAATGGTGAATAAATAATGTCCACAAATCTCCGAACATTAGAGAAAGAGTAACGGCCTTTAATAAAGCCCGTTTGGTCCATGGAGATGATTTAAACATGATATTTAATAGCGAAATTGGTCTATATGAGGAGCAGTCAACAGGGTCTTTATCTTTTTTACAATATTAAGGAAATAGATGCCTCATAAAAAGAAGAAGGTAAATTACCCTTCTCAAAGGATTCATAAAATATTTCCAAAATATTCGGAGAAACTAATCTTTCAAATTTTTTTGAAAAATCCCACCGAATAACTATCAAGTCTGGGAGGTTTACCTGATTGCATTGATAAAATAGCTTTCTGAATTTCATGCTCGGTAATTGTAGCATCAAGCATCTGTTGATCTTCATCAGAAATTTGTGGAAATTTAATCTTATGTAAAAATTTTCCATTTTGGAGGAATTTGCTGAAAATTGAGATCTATAAAGATCAGAGTAAAAATCTTGAAAAGTCTTATTAACATCATCATAGTTACTTACTATATCTCCATTGTTTTTACGAATCGTTAAAATTTGCCTTTTAGCTCTAACTGCTCTTAGTTGGGAAGCTAAGAGCTTATTATTTTTATCACCAAAAATATAAAATTGACTTTTGAATTTAAGCAAATATCCTTCAATAGGATATGTTAGTAATAAGTTATACTGTGATTGTAGTTCTACTTTCTTTTATACGAAACAACATTTGGAGAGATTGCATTAATGTTATCTAATACTTTAATTTGTTTCGAAATTTTATCGAATTCCATTCTTGTTTGTTTCTTCAATTTAGGTATATACGATATAATTTGACCACGTCGATAAGCTTTTAATGTCTCCCAAATTACTAACTTGGAGACGTTTCCTATATTACTAAAGAGATATAGCTGATAAATAAAGAGATATAGTTTCAATAAACTCATCAAATTCTGCACTTTGTAATAAATGTTCTGGAAAACGACAAAATGGTCTGGTAGAAACAACATCTTTCAATTCAAATATTAAATTTAAAGGAGCATGATCAGAGATAGCAATCGCATCTTACTCACATTTCTGAACATTATAAAATAGTCAATTCTCGAATATTTATTATGAACATGTGAAAAAAAGGAATATTCTCTATCAGTAGGATGCATATGCCTCCAGATCTCAAATAAACATTAATCAATTTAAAAGGAATTAATAAGTGATGCAGAACGGTTTGGAAGTTGATGTTTTGGATGATGACTTATCCATTAAAACATTTAAGCAAATATTAAAATCGCCACCCATTAATAACATATATTCATTTAAATCAGATCAGGTAATAGAGCAAAAACTGCTTCAGAAAATGAGGGATAATCAACATTTGGTCCATAAATATTAACCAAAACTATTCTCTAATTACAAACTATTCCTTTAACAATTAAAAATCTACCATTACTATCGGCTATAATATCCTCCTGATTAAAAGGAATATTAGAGTCGATAAAAATAGAGAAGCGTCTAGTTTTACTCTGGGAATTTGCATGAAATAGAGGACCCTTCCCAAATTTAAAAAATCGATTTTTATCACATAACCTGATATGCGTCTCTTGAGCAAAAATTATATCAGGCTGGAATCGATTTATAATTTTAAATGTTTTCTTATGCTTAATAGGGTGATTCCAACTGCGGACGTTCCAAGTTAAAACACTTAACTGTTTAGATGTCATCATGAAACTTTGTATCTAAAAAAAGTAGTTTGACGCATGTCAGGATAAAGTGATCGAAAATGGCGGAGATGAACAGCAATAAAAATAATTAGCGTATGCTCCGGGATTCCATAATTGGGATAGAAAAAGAAAAAAAAAACACCCAAGCTACAAAGCCCAGAAGCAAGTCGATGTCAATCGATGCAAGCCCCAAGAAATGCATTGACGCGAATACAACTCCGCCTAGCTGAGTAATAAAAAATAATAATAATAAAGTAATTTCTATCTCTATATAATTTTTTTCTATTTCTATAAATTATTTCTATATAATTTGATTCAAAAACAGATAATTAAACCAGGAATTCTAAGTAAAGACAAAAATGGGCAACTGATTTGAATATTAAAATTGATGAAAAAAATTGTTCAAGACGATGTCTTGATCGTATGACAAATACAATAAATGTCCGACTGAGATTACTACAATACAATTTTTTACAACAATTATATATTACACCACAAAAAATAAATAGATTAAACCCAAATTTATATGACCAATGTTTCCGATGTAATCAAGAAATCGGTACTTTTTTACTCTCTACTTGGTCTTGTTTTAAAATTCAACTTTTTTGGATAAATTTAAGACTTTTACTCGAACAAATTATTGGAATACAACTCCCACATAGCCCAATATTATTTTTATTAGGCGATATTGAAGGGATAATACCGAAACCTAAATTGAATAAATATCAGAAAAAAATTATAAAAATTACATTGGCAGTAGCCAAAAAAGCTATTGCAGTTACATGGAAATCAGATTCATATTTAACTATGGACCGTCGGAATAATGAAATATATAGCTGCATTCAACTTGAAAAAATTACTTATAATTTAAGAAATGAATATGATATATTTTTGAAAATTTGGCACCCCTATCTACAAAAGATAGGATTAAATATGTAGGTCCTTTGAAGATAAAATTATTAGTTATTTGGGAAAAAAATAAAGATATATACTAAAGTTATTTTGAACTCCATGGAGCATGCGGTGATCCTCCGATATCCAGGCAATCATTCTTTCTTTCTTCTTTCTTTCTTTTTTTTCTTTTTTTTAAAGATAGGGATATTAAGGGGGAAAGGGTTAAAGGGAGGGGGAGGGCTAACATTAATTTTTCACTGTTCTATTACTCTATTCATTTTATGTAATTCTCTTAAAAATTAATAAAAAATATATTTTAAAAAAGATAGTTTTGTGAAACAAACTCCGTACATTAATTAGAGATGACTCCGCAACCCCCATTTCAGTTTGGAATCATAAATTGGAATTTAATTAGACCTTGGAAGCATAAACTGGAAACAGATGTTCTCAGGGAAACGTACGGAGGAAGTGTGACAAATGTTCAGGGGATATTTGCGTGGGGTTCTGAGTAGGTACGTTCCAATGAGACGTGGAACGGATGGTGGGGTACAAGATCCGTGCTGTACAAAGGCTGCTGGAAATCTAGTCCAGACGAAAAGAAGGACTTACGAAAGATTCAAAAAACTAGGAAATGATAAGAATCCAGAAGATTATAAGGCTAGCAGGAAGGAGCTTAAAAATGAAATTAGGAGAGCTAGAAGGGGTCATGAGAAAGCATTGGCGGAGAGGATTAAGGAAAAAACCGAAGGCATTCTACAAGTATGTGAAGAACAAATGGATCAGACGTGAGAGAATAGGACCTATCAACTGTGACAGTGGATAAGTGTGTATGGAACCCGAGGAAGTAGAGGAGGTACTTAATGAATACTTTGCTTCAGTATTCACCACGGAAAAGGATCTTGGCGATTATAGAGATGCCTTGCAGTGGACTGAAAAGCTTGACAATGTCGATATTAAGGAAGAGGATGTGCTGTAGCTTCTGGAAAGCATCAAGTTGGGTGAGTGACCGGGACGGGACGGTCTGTGACCCAGGCTACTGTAGAAGAGAGGGAGGAGATTCCTGACCCTCTGGCAATGATCTTTGCATCATCAAAGAGGACGGCAGAGGTTCCGAAGGATTGGAGGGTTGCGGATGGCATTCCCTTATTCATGATAGGGAGTAGGGATGGCCCAGGAAATCATATGCGTGTGAGCCTTACTTCAGTGGTTGGTAAGTTGATGGAGAAGATCCCGAGAGGCAGGATTTGTGAACATTTGAAGAGACATAATATGATTATAGTACGCATGGCTTTGTCAAAGGCAAGTCATTCCTTCCGAGCCAGATTGGATTTTTTGGTTGATATGGCTAAACACATTGATGAAGGTAGTGCCGTAGATGTAGAGTATATGGATTTTCGCAAGGCATTTGATAAGGTACCCCATGCAAGGCTTATGGAGAAAGTAATGAGGCATTGCCTTGTGGATCCAGAACAGGCATGCCCACTGAAGGCAAATGTGATTGTAGTCGGGTCATATTCTGCATGAAAACCGGTGACCAGTGCTGTGCCTCAGGGAACTTCGGGGAACCCTACTATTTGTGATTTTTATAAATGACTTGGATGTGGAAGTGGAGGGATGTGTTAGTAAATATGCTGATGACACAATGTTGGGGGTGTTGTGAATAATGTGGAGAGCTGTCAGAGGTTACAACGGAACATTGAAAGGATGCGAAAATGGTCTGAGAATTAGCAGATGGAGTTCAACCTAGATAAGTGTAAGACGGTTCATTTTGTTAGGTCAAATATGATGGCAGAATATAGCATTAATGGTAAGACTCTTGGCAGTATGGTGGATCAGAGGGATCTTGGGGTCTGAGTCCATATGACACTCAAAGCTGTTACGCAGTTTGACTCTATGGTTAAGAAAGCATACAGTGCATTGGCCTTCATCAATCGTGGGATTGAGTCTAAAGGCGAGAGGTAATGTTGCAGCTATGTAGGACATTGGTGAGACCCCACTTGGAGTACTGTGCTTGATTCTGGTCGCCTCACTACAGGAAGGACGTGGAAAATATAGAAAAGGTGCAGAGGAGATTTCCAAGGATGTTTCTGTGTTGGGGAGCATGGCTTATGAGATTAGTTTGAGTGAACACGGTCTTTTCTCCTTGGAGCGACGGAGGATGAGAGGTGACCTGATAGACGTGTACTAGATAATGAGCGGCATTGATCGTGTGGATAGACAGAGGCTTTGTCCCAGGGCTGAAATGGTTAGCACGAGAAGGCATAGTTTTAAGTTGCTTGGAATTAGGTACAGAGGAGATGTCAGGGGTAGGTTTTTTAGACAAAGAGCGGTGAGTGCGTGGAATGGTCTGCCTGCGGAGGGGTTGGAGGCGGCAACGATAGGGTCTTTAAAGATTCTCCAAGATGGCTATTTGCAGTTTGCCATGGGTAATACCTAAGTAGTTCTCAGGTAGGACAGACAGACAGACAGACAGACAGACAGACAGACAGACAGACATACTTTATTAATCCCGAGGGTAATTGGGTTTTGTTACAGTCGCACCAACCAAGAATAGTGTAGAAATATAGCAATATAAAACCATAAATAATTAGATAATAATAAGTAAATTATGCCAAGTGGGAATAAGTCCAGGACCAGCCTATTGGCTCAGGGTGTCAGAGACTCCGAGGGAGGAGTTATAAAGTTTGATGGCCACGAGCAGGAATGACTTCCTATGACGCTCAGTGTTACATCTCGGTGGATGAGTCTTTGGCTGAATGTACTCCTGTGCCTAACCAGTACATTATTGAGTAAATGAGAGACATTGTCCAAGATGGCATGCCTCCTCTTTTCAGACACCAAGGGACATGTTCGGCACAGCTTTGTGGGCCGAAAGACCTGTATTGTGCTGTATGTTTTTTTTCTATGTTTCTATGTGGAGGTGGACTTCGAGATGCATAACTAATCTAATCGTTTATTGACGTCAGTGGTGGGAAAGATGCTGGATTCAATAATAAAAGAGGAAATTACGACACATTTGGATAGCAGTAGAAGGATCAGTCCGAGTCAGCATGGATTTATGAAGGGGAAATCATGCTTGACTAATCTTCTGGAATTTTTTGAGCATGTAACTATGAAAATGGACAAGGAAGAGCTAGTGGAAGTAGTGTACCTGGACTTTCAGAAAGCCTTTGATAAAATCCCACATAGGAGATTAGTGGGGAAAATTAGAGCACATGGTATTTGGGGCAGAGTACTGACATGGATTGAAAATTGGCTGGCTGACAGGAAACAAAGAGTAGCGATTAACGGGTCCATTTTGGTTGTTAGGACCGCAGCAGTTTACAATATACAGTCATGATTTAGATGAAGAGATTAAAGTAACATTAGCAAATTTGCCGATGACACAAAGCTGGATGGCAGTGTGAAATGTCAGGAGGATGTTATAAGAATGCATGGTGACTTGGACAGGCTAGGTGAGTCGGCGAATGTATGACAGATGCAGTTTAATGAGGTTATCCACTTTGGTGGCAAGAACAGGAAGGCAGATTACTATCTAAATGGAGTCAGGTTAGGAAAAGGGGAAGTACAACGAGATCTAGGTGTTCTTGTACATCAGTCAATGAAAACAATCATGCAGGTACAGCAGGCAGTGAAGAAAGCTAATGGCATGCTGGCCTTTATAACAAGAGGAATTGATTATAGGAGTAAAGAGGTCCTTCTGCAGCTGTAAAGGGCCCTGGTGAGACCCCACCTGGAGTATTGTGTACAGTTTTGGTCTCCAAATTTGAGGAAGGACATTCTTGCTATTGAGGGAGTGTAGCGTAGGTTCACAAGGTTAATTCCAGGAAGGGCAGGACTGTCATATGTTGAAAGATTGGAGCGACTGGGCTTGTATACACTGGAATTTAGAAGAATGAGAGGGGATCTGATTGAAACATATAAGATTATTAAGGGTTTGGACACGCTGGAGGCAGGAAGCATGATCCCGCTGATGGGTGAGTCCAGAACTAGAGGCTACAGTTTAAGAATAAGGGGTAGGCCATTTAGAACTGAGATGCGGAAAAACTTTTTCACCCAGAGAGTAGTGGTTATGTGGAATGCTCTGCGACAGAAGGCAGTGGAGGCCAAGTCTCTGGATGCATTCAAGAGAGATTTAGATAGAGCTCTTATAGATAGCGGGGTCAAGGGATGTGGGGCAGGGCAGGAACGGGGCACTGAATGTGTGTGATCAGCCATGGACTCAGTGAATAGCTGTGCTGGCTAGGAGGGCCGGATGGACTACCCGGGCACCTACTGTCTATTGTCTATTGTCTATTGAGTTATTTATCCTCCAGTTTGACCACTTTCGTGGCACCAAACCAATCTGAAAGCAAGAAGGAAGTGTGAGCATCGGGGAAAGATTATTGAATTGAACAATCAAACGAAATGCCTTCCTTAACCTCAGAATCTTACTGCGCTTCGCCTATTGTAACTATTGTTGATTATTTGAGGGTGATAGTCCACCTTGTAAAAATATTGAGACTAAGGATTATTTCATGCGAAACGCACAAACTCTGTGTCATAGAATTGTCATAGGATACATATAATGTGCAAGGTTCTCGTTTGAAGGTGTGAATAAACAAAATTGAACATAATTGTTATTTCGTAATTCTTCCGAGAGAGCGATTTTCATTGCACGATGACGCAATCCATATAAATAGCTTACCTCAAGTGTTTGTTTAGTGGACTGTCACTGATGCGACTAACCACGTGGTATGATTAATTGTCAGAGGGCACTTTCCTCACCTGTACAAGAGCTTGCAAAGCAATCAACAGTAGCGATCAGTAGTTGGACTGCTTTCAACTGACCATCAACTCACACAGAAAATGGGATATCCAGCAATTTACTACATCGCGAGTATTTACTATCCTGTACTGGCAGCGATTGGTATCCCTGGTAAGTAACTGGAATTGGTTCCGACTGGATGTGTGTGTTTTGCTCTTCTTGCATTTGTTACAGATGGTGCCTCCTCCGGTTCAGATTTAAAGTTATATTTTATTTTATTCTTTAATTTTACCCTGGAATTGTTGCTCTTTTCTCAGGTCCGATCACTTTGTCAATATTAACAATTGATTGAGTGTTAATATTGATGCTGTTCCAGCATTTTACCTTTCTCGTCTTTGCAGCTTTACCATCACGTGTTGTTCCAAATCTGATTCTACATCGATACAGAATCCCAAATGTTCACTAAAATGAAAACAAAATCTACAGCATCGCCTCAGCTCTCTTTGCCAGCACCCCGGTTTTTCGGCAACACCCAGTTCCTTTTTTCTCCGTCTCATTGTCACTAGAAAGACTTCTTGTCTGTTTATTTATTGACATGTCTCGGAAATTGCCACGATAAGCTGAAAAACTCTTTTATTTTACCGTGTCCCCTTAGGCCCAGTTTTGATTTAAATAAAAATTTACTCCGTTTCTTCCATCCAGCGTACAACATGAGGGAGCAAAAATCCTTATATTGCTTCTCAGTCGCAATGTACAAGATTGAAGTTTATTTGCCACCTGTACATCGAAACGCATTTAGCCGTCCTACCCCTCCACTCCAAATGTCATCTCCCTGAGTCCATTTGATCCCGGCAATATATGAAACCTTCAGCATTCTCAGCTGTCTGGATGAGTGAGTCGATAAGCCGCTCACTGATAACTTGCCGACAACTGGAAAGTTGCGGCTCAACTGTTACTCGGGTCCATCGTTGTCACCCAACCGAAGGACAGTGACGGAGTCCGTACGAAGAACATTTCCGCTCACGGAATTGAAGCCTGGCACACCCGGAATATGATCGGATGTCTGAGATTCACTCAATACGATTTAACACATTTCTATGCGTGTAATCCAAGTTAACATGATCTGGGTGTCTGCGCATGAACCTAACTCTTCTTTGCTTCCTTGCAGTTAATTTCGTGGCGATTGTGATCCTATCTCTGGGAAACTGCGGACTCTCTAAATGTATTTCCCGTTACCTGGTGGGAATGGCAGCAGCTGATTTACTGGGTGTTATTATTGCTGTGGTACTCTGTGAGATCAATCAAATTTATGTTTATGCCCTTACTTTGCTCATTACACCGGTTTGCGCCGTGACGCTTGTCCTGAGTGTCGTAACCATGGACTGTTCTGTTTGGCTCACGGTGGCTTTCACGTTCGATCGCTGCGTTGCAATCTGCAGTCAAAAGCTGCGGGAGCGATACTGCACCGAGAGGACGGCGACTATTGTGATTGTAGTTGTGTGTTTAGCAAGTTGTGCGAAAAGTGCTCCATTCTACTTTGCGATAGAACCTTACCGTATCATTGACAACATACCCTGGCGATGCATTTTCCGAATGGATTTCCTTACTTTACCAGCGTGGAGAGCATTCCAGTTGTTTAACATTATCAATACACCTTTATTGCCGATCGGTTTGATTCTACTTTTTAATACTTTAACAGTCAGTCATATTATCGCGGCAAACAGAGTTCGCCGGGGGCTCAGGAACAGCAGAGAGAAAAAGAATGATCCAGAGGTGTCGAACCGGAGAAAGTCAATAATTTTGTTGTTCGCTCTATCGGCCAATTTCATATTGTTGTGGATCACCTATACTGTATATACTATGAACTGGCAAGTTGAGAATTATTCTTACACAGACAGATATTTGAACACCCCGACGTATACCCTGCAACAGTTTGGGTTCATGTTACAATATCTCTGTACCTGCACCAACACGTGTATCTACACTCTGGCACAGAGGAGATTCAGGCAGGAGCTGAAGGCAGTAGTCAAACATCTGGTTACGTTATATGATCGACTCTGTCGCTAAAACGCTGTTCGATTGTAAGCTTTGAAGGAGTTCAAATGCATTTCAATGTTATTTACATGTCGGGGCAATGTGTTTATATTCCAGCAGCCAGTGGAGCAAATGTTAGTAGTTTGCCGGTTCCAGTAAATTCGCCAAAATTACTTCAACAATAAGGCGAAGAAACAACAAATGGGCTCTCCAAGGATCTCCAATCCTATTTGCTCGTTCCCTCACAAAAATTACTATCGTAACTGTTCAGAAGTTCACCCTGACAACCCTCTGCTGAACCCTCACCAACATTGCTTCTGGTCCATTACAGAGGTCCACAACCCCAGAGACTGGAGACGATACACTACGGGGTTGACAGAGACTTGGGACTTTACAGTATAGGGGTGACTGAGACTGGAGACTATAGAGTATAGGGTTTGGCAGAGACTAGGGACTATACAGTATAGGGGTGACAGAGACTGGACACTATAGAGTATAGGGGTGACAGAGACTGGAGATGATATGCTATGGGGTTGACAGAGACTAGGGACTATACAGTATAGGGGAGACAGAGACTGGAGTCTATAGCGTATAGGGGAGCAGAGACTGGAAATTATAAAGAATAGGGGAGTCAGAGACTGGAGATTATAGAGTATAGGGGTGACAGCGACTGGAGACAATACACTATGGGGTTGACAGAGACTAGGGACTATACAATGTAGGGGTGACAGAGACTGGAGTCTATAGAGTATAGGGGTGACAGAGACTAGGAACTATACAGTATAGGGGAGTCAGAGACTGGTGAGTACAGAGAATAGGGGTGACAGAGACTAGGGACAGTACAGTATAGGGGTGACAGAGACTGGAGTCTATAGAGTACAGGAGTGACAGAGACTTGAGACTATAGAGTATGGGGGTGGCAGAGACTGGTGAGTACAGAGAATAGGGGTGACAGAGACTAGGGACAGTACAGTATAGGGGTGACAGAGACCGGAGACGATACACTACAGGGGTGACAGAGGCTAGGAACGATACAGTATAGGGGTGAAAAAGACTGGAGACTATAGAGTATAGGGATGACAGAGACTGGAGACGATACACTACAGGGGTGACAGAGACTGGAGTCTATAGAGTACAGAGGTAATAGAGGCTGAAGACTACAGAGTACAGGGGTGACAGAGACTAGGGACAGGACAGTATAGTGGTGACAGAGACTAGGGACAGGACAGTATAGGGGTGACAGAGACTGGAGTCTATAGAGTACAGGAGTGACAGATACCGGAGACGATACACTACAGGGATGACAGAGACCGGAGACGATACACTACAGGGGTGACAGAGACTGGAGTCTATAGAGTACAGAGGTAATAGAGGCTGAATACTACAGAGTACAGGGGTGACAGAAAGTGGAGAATATAGGATATAGTGGTGACAGAGGCTGGAGACTGCAGTATAGGGGTGAAGAAACGAGAGACTGTACACTCTATGTGTGACAGAATCCAGGGATAATTCACTGTAGGATTACAGAGTCTGGAGACTTGACAGTGTTGGGTGATAGAGAGGACAGACTGTACATTTTAGGGGAGACAGAGACTGGAGATGATGCAGTGCCGGTGTGACAAAGACAGGGAACTATACAGTATAGGTGTCAGAGAATGGTGTCTAAGGGAGACAAGGACAGCAGAATATGCAGTATGGGAGTGAAGGAGACGATAAAGTTTCGGAAAAACAGAGACCGGGGAATGGACCGTGTAGAGATAACTGATAAAAATCACGATTCTGGACACAGTCATTCCAAACAGTTTCATTTATTTTCACTCACACCGTTACTTCGGTTTCCAGACAGCAGAACGACCCCAAGAGACCGGAGAGGCCTTTTGGGGTGTCCAGAGACAATACCCGGGTTAGTGGGGTCAGGCGCCCCACACCTTGCAGAGGTAACACCACTGGTGGGAGGGCATTATTGTTTTATATTCTCCTGAGCATGTGGACACTGATCAGTGGGACATTTGTTGTGGAATCAAACTGTAACATGTTAGAACGCTGTTTAAAAAGGTCATTTTCTTCATCTACGATAATTATTATGATCTGGTCACGTAATCCACACTCACCCCCACCCTCCCCCCGCCCAGACCAACAGTCCTTCTCGGCCAGGCGGAGGCAGATTTAAACCCTCAGTCTGCCTTTGCTGGGAGATGTGGCGGTTGGATTTAACGTCTGGTGGATAGTTATATGGGAAGGTTAAAAAAGCTTGTTATGAAGAAAGCTTTGTATATTTTGTTGATATATTTTTGTTTTCATTTGCCTCCTTTCTTCTTCACAACCTTTGAAGAGCTTTTGCACTATTTCCGCCTGGCACTGAATGAAACCCTTTGCACGAACGTGTTGTTGCGGCCCGGCATCGGTTGCTTTTCAACTGGTGACTCTGGTCGGGTACGCTTCCTCAGCACATCACAGTGAGGAGTGACACCCCCAAATGCACCTTAGATTACGCCAGATCAGGAATCACTTCAAACAATTCACAAAATAGCTGCCCCCACTTCACAAAAATAACGAAAACGATGTTCAAAGTTCAAACTCTATTTATCAGTAAAGTACCTTGAGAGTCATCACACCTCAAATTGACCTGCACCCCCTAATCTCCCATATCCACCGACACACTCCTAAACCTGCGCACACCCTCAAATCTGTGCGAACTCCTAAACCCACGGACACCCCACATGCATATTAGATCATCCCAGAGCAAGAATCATTTCCAAAATGCTGCCTGCATCTTAAACTAATGTCAAGAAAAAAGTTCAAAGAGCATTTTTATTAAAG
This sequence comes from Hemitrygon akajei, assembly GCF_048418815.1. Classification (NCBI taxonomy): domain Eukaryota; kingdom Metazoa; phylum Chordata; class Chondrichthyes; order Myliobatiformes; family Dasyatidae; genus Hemitrygon; species Hemitrygon akajei. Next base: position 4,436,485 of record NW_027331920.1, read on the forward strand.
TATCAAAATTGAAACAACCATGGGTTTTGTCATAACCCCAGGTCCGCAGACTCCTTTAATGATGTTATCCACCGTACGGGTGGTCATCGTTACTGAGGCCCCGGGGCTCTTGCACGCTGTGTGGCACCAATACGTCACATACCGGTTGTAGAGTGATCTACACAGGGGAGTAACATGGGAACCTGCGTCAAGTATGTCTATAGCACAAATACCCGCGATACCTAGCGATAAGCTGCAGATTTGCCTCACTAAGCCTTCAGGGAGAGGACTTTACACTTCAGTGTTTTTCTTGATGTATTGATTGGAATGTGTCCCTATCGAGAAGCCATGCCGTTCCCTCATTGGATCTCTCTGAAGTTTCCTGACTTCCCTTCCTGCCGGTGAGACAGCGGGCTCACTCTCTGAGGGTTTTCACGTTCTTTACACTCCCTCCTGAAGCGGTCGCTTTTTCCAGAGACCCCGTTCAACAGCGTCCCTCTGCTCAGTGTATCCCATCAGTGGGTCCGGCTCCCTGTCGGCTTTGTCATGCCTGGTGGCGGCAGCTACCCACTGTAGCCTGGACATCTCAGTTCACAAATCTGCCACAAACTCCTGTAACATCCCCGGTTGTGATATATCATTGTTCTCTTCAGCAACGGAGGCTACTACCGAGGGCGCCACCCTGCTGACGGAAGCCTCCCGCTCACCCGTCGCATTTTCCTCCCCTCTTACTTCTCTGATCAGCTCAACCAACGCGGCAGGGAGGGCTACGCGTCTAACGGACATTCGGAGGCAATATCGATCGTCGCCTGTGAATGTGTGCCTTTTTGTCACTTGATCCATCCTAAACTAATTTGCCTCAGCCATTTGTATGGCCCATCTCCGCCGCAAGCAACTCAGCTGTCTCTCCGGCCGTCTCTCTCCCCTCACTCCGCCGAAACGACAGCAGCTTTTCTTTAAAGTCTCCGCGCGCAGCTGCAGGAATCTCCGCTTCCAATTCGGCAGCCTCGCCTTCGCTCCCCTCTTCTCGAAAGGAAGAATGGCCCATGACCCACCCCCGCTCCCGGGGCCGCAAGAGCACCGGACAGATCTACTGCCCTAACGAAAGCGCTAGTATAAACTCAAGCGAAATCTTTGCCTGCCATTTTGTCAAATCTTCGCTCCATGATCGCAACTGTTGCTAATGCTCTAACGGTACTTATAATCATAAGTAACATTTAATATGGGCTACGAATATCCATTCCATTCCAAAAACAAGCATTAGCTACCGGTAATCTCTTTGATTCGCAACAACATTCAATCCCTGCAGCCTTCACAATCCCGTCTCTCAATCACTTTTCGGACAATTGTATAACGCAGGTTTAAACACACAACCCCACTTGTTCAATGCTCAGGGCAATCACACAGCAGCTCAGACACTCCATCCCGGACGAGCCCCAACAATGAAACCCCCTTTTTGCCTTTCAATTACCTCGTACGTCCGGTGTATGCATACTACAGTCGCGCCAATTCTGTGCACAAGTTGGGCAGAAATCATTCACAAATCATTTTCAGCGATCCACAGTGGACTATCGCAAACTGGCTCCATCAATAAAAGCACTTTAAATTTGTGTTTGTTTTGACTCTGAATTTAAGTTGGTTGCTGCTATTTTGTGAACTATTTGATTTTTTCTCTCTCTCTGGGATAATCTAATGTGTAAGTGGGAAATGTTGGCTGGTTGGAAGTGCCCACGGATCCCCTCCAGTAGCGTCCGAACTACTGAAGTCAGGCTGACTGACATGCAGTTCCCAGGTTTGTCCTTGACAGCTCTTTAAACAGTAAAACAACATTATGGCGGTGCTTTGGAAGGATAGATTACAGAGCTCCTCTAGGGAGGCTATTTGGGTGCAATTGAGGAATGGGAAAGGTGTATTAACACTGATAGGAGTGTATTATAGGCCACCTAATGGGAAGCGTGAGTTGGAAGAGCAAATGTGTAAGGAGATAGCAGATATTTGTAGTAAACACAAGGTGGTGATTGTGGGAGATTTTAATTTTCTACACATAGATTGGGAAGCTCATTCTGTAAAAGGGCTGGATGGTTTAGAGTTTGTGAAATGTGTGCAGAATAGTTTTTTGCAACAATACATAGAAGTACCGACTAGAGATGGGGCAGTGTTGGATCTCCTGTTAGGGAATGCGATAGGTCAGATGACAGATGTATGTGTTGGGGAGCACTTCGGGTCCAGTGATCACAATAGCATTAGCTTCAATATAATTATGGAGAAGGACAGGACTGGACCTAGAGTTGAGATTTTTGATTGGAGAAAGGCTAACTTTGAGGAGATGCGCATTGATTTAGAGAGAGTGGATTGGGTCAAGTTGTTTTATGGGAAGGATGTAATAGAGAAATGGAGGTCATTTAAGGGTGAAATTATGAGGGTACAGAATCTTTATGATCCTGTTCGGTTGAAAGGAAAGGTTAAAGGTTTGAAAGCGCCATGGTTTTCAAGGGATATTAGAAACTTGGTTCCAAAAAAAGAGGGATGTCTACAATAGATATAGGCAGCATGGAGTAAAGGAATTGCTCGAGGAATATAAAGAATGTAAAAGGAAACTTAAGAAAGAGATTAGAAAAGCTAAAAGAAGTTACGAGTTTGGTTTGGCAAATAAGGTGGAAGTAAATCCGAAAGGCTTCTACAGTTATATTAAAAGCAAGAGGATAGTGAGGGATAAAATTGGTCCCTTAGAGAATCAGGGTGGTCAGCTATGTGTGGAGCCGAGGGAGATGGGAGAGATTTTGAACGATTTCTTCTCTTCAGTATTCACTAAGGAGAAGGATATTGAATGGTGTAAGGTGTGGGAAACAAGTAAGGAAGTTATGGAACCTATGACAATTAAAGGGGTGGAATTACTGGCGCTTTTAAGAAATTTAAAAGTGGATAAATCTCCGGGTCCTGACAGGATATTCCCCAGGACCTTGAGGGAAGTTTGTGTAGAGATAGCAGGAGCTCTGACGAAGATCTTTCAGATGTCATTAGAAACGGGGATTGTGCCGGAGGATTGGCGTATTGCTCATGTGGTTCCATTGTTTAAAAAGGGTTCTAGAAGTAAGCCTGGCAATTATAGACCTGTCAGTTTGACATCAGTGGTGGGTAAATTAATGGAAAGTATTCTTAGAGATAGTAATTATAATTATCTGGATAGACAGGATCTGATTAGGAGTAGCCAGCATGGATTTGTGCGTGGAAGGTCATGTTTGACAAACCTTACTGAATTGTTTGAAGTAGTTACGAGGAATGTTGACGAGGGTAAGGCAGTGGATGTAGTCTATATGGACTTCAGCAAGGCCTTTGACAAAGTTCCACATGGAAGGTTAGTTAAGAAGGTTCAGTCGTTAGGTATTAAAGCTGGAGTAATAAAATGGATTCAACAATGGCCAGATGGGAGATGCCAGAGAGTAGTGGTGGATAATTGTTTATCGGGATGGAGGCCGGTGACTAGCGGGGTGCCTCAGGGATCTGTTTTGGGCCCAATGTTGTTTGTAATATACATAAATGATCTGGATGATGGGGTGGTAAATTGGATTAGTAATTATGCTGATGATACTAAGGTAGGAGGTGTTGTGGATAATGAGGTGGGTTTTCAAAGCTTGCAGGGAGATTTATGCCGGTTAGAAGAATGGGCTGAACGTTGGCAGATGGAGTTTAATGCTGAGAAGTGTGAGGTTCTACATTTTGGCAGGAATAATCCAAATAGAACATACAGGGTAAATGGTAGGGCATTGAGGAATGCAGTGGAACAGAGAGATCTAGGAATAACAGTGCATAGTTCCCTGAAGGTGGAGTCTCATGTAGATAGGGTGGTGAAGAAGGCTTTTGGAACGCTGGCCTTTATAAATCAGAGCATTGAGTACAGAAGTTGGGATGCAATGTTAAAATTGTACAAGGCATTGGTAAGGCCAAATTTGGAATATTGTGTACAGTTCTGGTCACCGAATTATAGGAAAGATATCAATAAATTAGAGAGAGTGCAGAGCCGATTTACTAGGATGTTACCTGGTTTTCAGCACTTAAGTTACAGAGAAAGGTTGAGCAAGTTAGGTCTCTATTTATTGGAGCGTGGAAGGTTGAGGGGGGATTTGATCGAGGTATTTAAAATGTTGAGAGGGATAGATAGAGTTGACGTGAATAGGCTGTTTCCATTGAGAGTAGGGGAGATTCAAACGAGAGGACATGATTTGAGAGTTAGGGGGCAAAAGTTTAAGGGAAACACGAGGGGGTATTTCTTTACTCAGAGAGTGATAGCTGTGTGGAATGAGCTTCCTGTAGAAGTAGTAGAGGCCAGTTCAGTTGTGTCATTTAAGGTAAAATTGGATAGGTATATGGACGGGAAAGGAGTGGAGGGTTATGGGCTGAGTGCGGGTAGGTGGGACTAGGTGAGATTAAGAGTTCGGCACGGACTAGGAGGGCCGGAATGGCCTGTTTCCGTGCTGTGACTGTGATTGTTATATTAGCCACTCTTCAGTCACTGGGGCAGCCTTCAGTGGACCTCAACAATTTTCTCTCTCCTTCCACAAAGCAGTGGGTCAGGCCTGAGGGTTCATCCACCTGAATGCAGTGTAGGCTGCTCATAATACTCCCTGGTAAATTGAATGTCCTCCAAAGCAACTCCACGGGTTTGCTTTGTTCACTGAGCAACCATGATAATTTACTCCGTAAATAATCCATTGTATGGGTATTCACCCCCTTTAATATGACAACCCAAATAGTCACTAGTGCAGCCAATTGGTTTTAGAATTCATATCATTAGTTAAATGGAAATCACCGTGTGCAGTCTGGATGTTTCAATTAACTGTCCTAAAAATGCACAAGGACCAATTGATACCGTGTCAGTGTCCTGGCAACAACTATACCATGAAGACAAATGAACACTCCAAGCAACTCGGTGAAAAGTTTATTGAAAAGCCAAAAAAAAAGTGATGAAGCACCCAGACAACAGTTGTTGGATATGCAGTGTACAGCAATTCTTTGTTCTTTGCACGTTGGACTTCGTTCTTGCTATTGTTTCATGCGGAGGACGATTTTTTTGTGAACTGTTTGAAATTATTCTTGTCCTGGGATAAACTGTTGTGCATGTAGGGATGCCCTGGGCTTTGGGGGGATGCACAAAGATTTGGGGATGGGCATGGATTGAATAAAATTTCATTGTCGAGGCAGCCATTTTCTGAACTGTGACACGATTCTGCTTCTGAGATAATCTAAAGTGCATTTGGAATGTCGGCGGATTTGGGGTGCGCACTGAAATGGCGAGAGCGCACATTTAGGGATTTGGGGTGCGCACTGAAATGGCGAGAGCGCACATTTAGGGATTTGGGGTGCGCACTGAAATGGGGATAGCGCACATTTAGTGATTTGGGATGCGCACTGAAATGGCGATAGCGCACATTTAGGGATTTGGGGTGCGCACTGAAATGGGGATAGCGCACATTTAGGGATTTGGGGTGCGCACTAAAATGGGGATAGCACACATTTAGGGATTTGGGGTGCGCACTGAAATGGGGATAGCGCACATTTAGGGATTTGGGGTGCGCACTGAAATGGGGATAGCGCACATTTAGGGATTTGGGGTGCGCACTGAAATGGGGATAGCGCACATTTAGGGATTTGGGGTGCGCACTGAAATGGGGATAGCGCACATTTAGGGATTTGGGGTGCGCACTGAAATGGGGATAGCGCACATTTAGGGATTTGGGGTGCGCACTGAAATGGGGATAGCGCACATTTAGGGATTTGGGGTGCGCACTGAAATGGGGATAGCGCACATTTCGGGATTTGGGGTGCGCACTGAAATGGGGATAGCGCACATTTCGGGATTTGGGGTGCGCACTGAAATGGGGATAGCGCACATTTCGGGATTTGGGGTGCGCACTGAAATGGGGATAGCGCACATTTAGGGATTTGGGGTGCGCACTGAAATGGTGATAGCGCACATTTAGGGATTTGGGATTGCGCACGGACACAGGGTGTATTCATTCTCCAATATGGCGGCGCACACTGATTCGCGAGGTGCAAACTTAAGACTGTGTCGTCCAGTATGGAGGTGACTATGTGGCTGTACACGGATTTTGAGTGACACCCTGAATTGGTTGTGTCGGCCGATCTGGAGTGGGGATTTTTACTATTGAGACCGCCATTTCCTGAACTGTTTGAAATAATTCCTCCTCAGAGGATTATTTTTGCGGGGGTGTCAGCATGTGTGGATGCGCACTGAGTGGGTGATTTGGTGGCTTGTGGGCACATGACTTTGGGAGATGTATATGGATTTTGGGGTGTGCGCGGAATAAGGGGTTGTGTCGTCGAACATGAGGGTTCGCACGAATTTGCCGTCACATGTGTGTAGGCCGATCTGGAGAAGCAAACACATTCGGGGTGCGCGGGGATTTTAAGTGTAGAGACAGGCATTTATTGTTTACTGTTTGAAGTAATTGCTGCTCTGAGATCATTTATAATAGATGTCGGTGTGTGAGCGTGTTCGGGTTGCTCACAGTTTTGGGATGGCGCCGATTTGGATGTGTGTCGGCACACTGTTTTGGAGTTACATACAAGAAAGGTATGTCGGCCAGTTCAAATGTACTGAGGAACGCCAGAAACATTTCTTTACGGGTCATGAGGAATCATTACTGCCCGTCTCCTGACCCACCTTCCGTGCTGGCTCCGCGCTCCTTCTACTACACACCCCAAACCCTGACACAATGGCACGGCTGCATTTCCGGACTGTGGTTGTGGTCTGGGTAAACTCGAAACTGCCTGGCAGGGCCGGAATCGCAGGGGTACAATTCCATGTTTTAATTATTAGTTATTTGCTCTCATTCCCTGCTCCACTCCCCGGCCAAATTTTAATTCTGGCACCCACATACTGGCATGGGGAAATGTAATGCTGCCATTTTTAGCAGTTTGTAAAGTTGTTTAATCACAGTCGTAGCTCCGTGTGATCTGTTATTTACTCCAGAGGAGGGGATAACGTTTTTAAAGTTATTTTGTTATGTCGCTAGTTTTCCCAGGATAGAAATAAAATAAATGTATTTGCTCCAAGGTAGCGGTCCTATTGAACGTCCCTATTAGGGCATCACTTAATTCTGGAGATGTTAAGAGTCCTCAGTAATTAGGGTATAGGTTTAAGCGGCCTTAATTTCAAAGTTATATTTTCCAGTTTAGAGTAGTTATTTGCCGCTTTTCCTTTCTATTGCTACTAGGGCCCCGGGGCCTCTTGCCTTCCCCTGCCCTGCGACTCCCCGAGGTGGGGGAGGTTGCTTCGGCCCTATTGGAGCGGCGTTCCGCTGCTGTCAGTCTCTTCGTAGGGAGGAATGACGGATTTACCGATGACCCGGACTCCGAGACGGACACGAGGTCCGAGGTAGACTCGGTGTCTGGGGAAGTCCTGGCGACGGGCGGCTGGAGACCCTGTGCTAAGCTTCGTCACTGCGGGGCTGCGGGATTGTTAGATTGCAGGCAATGAGTGCTCAGGTATGAGGGGGGAGGGGTTGGCCATGGTTTGTAGGGCTGTGTGGCCGGGGTTAGAGTTAGGGTGAGGGTGTAATTGCGCGGACATTAGGAAAATTATACCCCCTCGGATTTCTTGATCTTGTTACTGGGGATTCAGTATCACACAACTGAAACTGTGGTCTGGCCCACGCATTGATTAACCAGGCCCAACGCTTGCCTTTATTGTGAACATCTTTTTCAAGGTGTAAGTTTATTAATATTGGTAAAGCGACGGGTCTGTTACTTACCGATTGTGTTGGCGGGGATGTTGATTACAGGAAATGCGCGCTATGTGTAGGCGTGTGTAGACCACCGTTTCTGGTGGCGTGGGCACCACAGTCTGTGGTGGGAAGTGGGTATTTATGGAGGTTGTATTTTCTCCATGGTCCAGGGTGATGAAAGGCTTTCCACTTTGAGCATTAGGGCATATAAGACCCAGCTGTTAGTTTTTATTTTGACCACTTGGGGAGTAGACTATGTTTTGAGGTCTAGTTATTTGGCTTCACCTCGCAGTAAGATGTAAGATGTATTTGTTTTTGTCTGAGCTTTATGTTATATCTGTGTGTGTTGTGGGGCGGGTGTCCCCAGTAGTAAATTAACAGAATTTATTGGATGTTCAGTGTCTCTTAACCCTGCAACCTGGAGTTTAGGGGTGACATATTTTCTGTGATCCCTTGACTTTTTATTGCCATCCCGTGGAAAAGGATAATGAAAAGCTTGTCACCTTTGATGAGGTGCAACTATGTGGGCAATGGAAAATTATCTTGTGTTTTCTGATCCCATGATTGGACGCTCATCGTCACGCAAACCTGCCATATTGCTCTGCCCCACGACTTCATCACCAAAGTCAACACTTACCTTTACAGGGATCCTCCTCGTCCGTGCACAGATTTTAATGTTTATCTTTACAACTATGCTAATGTGGTTGGTTGTTGCTTATCGTTGGTGTCTCGGCGAGCGTTAAAGGGTGAGTAGGTCAGGTGTTGTGACGGTATGTGGACCAGGGTTTCTGTGGCTGTGAGGGTCAGGTGTTGTGACGGTGTGTGGGCCAGGGTTTCTGTGGCTGTGAGGGTCAGGTGTTGTGACGGTGTGTGGACCAGGATTTCTGTGGCTGTGAGGGCCAGGTTTAGAGTGGTGCCAGAAAGTTTGTGAACCCTGCAATCCTCATTAACATTGCTGCACGTCTCAGATTTGTAAAAGATCACCTGAATGTTCTGAGGACAGGTAAGACAAATGTTGAAGATTTTGGCAGAAATTCACATTGCTCTGTTTGGAGGGAAAAGCGCACTGCCCAGCAACACCAACACCTCATCCTAACTGTGGAGCCGGATGGAAGGAGCATTATAGTTTGGGACTGCTTTGCTGAGTCAGGGCCTAGACAGCTTGCAGTCGCTGAGGGAGCGATAAAATCAAAATTGTATTAAGGGACTGTATCAATTGTATCCATGTCAGAATGGTGAAGAGTTGGAAAGTTGATTGGTGAGAGATACAGGACCGGAAAAGGGGAATCTGATAGAGGACAGATGGGTATCGCCTCCGTCTGGTGCTCCAGCCCCCTTTTCTCTCTTCCATTGCCTTCTTTACTTCACCCCTATCCCCTCCTCCGGGTTGCACCTATCACCTTGTATTTCTCCCCATTATCCCCACAGCCTCTCAGCCTGACTCCTCATCGTTATTCCACCAGTCCTGCTGGTGTCTCAGCTGGAAACATCGACTGTCCGTACTCCCTTACATAGATGCTGCAGAGCCTGCTGAGTTCCTGAGTTTGTGTATGTTACTATTCACCCTGTCGCCCCTTCTCTTCTCACCTGCCCATCACCTTTCTCTGGTTCCACTCACCCTTCCTTTCGTCAGTGATCCACCCTACTCCTCTATTAGATTCGTTCTTCTGCAGCTCTTTAACTTTTCCAACTCTCATCTCCCAGCCTCTGAGTTCAGTTCCATCCCCTCCCCCAACCTTGTCCCTCATCTGCCAGCTTGTACTTCTACCACTTTCCTCAATTTATCATTCTAGCTTCTTTCCCCGTCCTTTCCGGTCCTGTTGAAGTGTCATTTCACAAAATGTTGACTGCCGTCTGTTAACTGTTGAGTGTTGTCCACAGCGGACCTGTCATTGCGGCAGGACACCACTAGGTGGGGGTGTTGTCAAAAAGGGAGCAGCCATTGCGGCAGAAAACCTCCAGGTGAGAGTGCTCCGCACAGAGGACCTGCCATTCCGGCAGGACACCACTAGGTGGGAGTGTTGTCAACAAGGGAGCGGCCATTGCCGCAGAAACCCTCCAGGTGAGAGATAGATAGATAGATAGATAGATAGATAGATAGATAGATAGATAGATAGATAGATAGATAGATAGATAGATAGATAGATAGATAGATAGATACTTTATTCATCCCCATGGGGAAATTCAACTTTTTTTCCAATGTCCCATAAACTTGCTGTAGCAAAACTAATTACATACAATACTTAACTCAGTAAAAAAAAAGATGATATGCATCTAAATCACCGTCTCAAAAAGCATTAATAGCTTTTAAAAAGTTCTTAAGTCCTGGAGGTAGAATTGTAAAGCCTAATGGCATTGGGGAGTATTGACCTCTTCATCCTGTCTGAGGAGCATTGCATTGATAGTAACCTGTCACTGAAACTGCTTCTCTGTCTCTGGATGGTGCTATGTAGAGGATGTTCAGAGTTATCCATAATTGACCGTAGCCTACTCAGCGCCCTTCGCTCAGCTACCGATGTTAAACTCTCCAGTCCTTTGCCCACGACAGAGCCCGCTTTCCTTACCAGCTTATTAAGACGTGAGGCGTCCCTCTTCTTAATGCTTCCTCCCCAACACGCCACCACAAAGAAGAGGGCGCTCTCCACAACTGACCTATAGAACATCTTCAGCATCTCACTGCAGACATTGAATGACGCCAACCTTCTTAGGAAGTACACACAGTGTACACACACTGTGCTCCACACAGAGGACCTCCCATTCCGGCAGGCCACCACCGGGTGGGAAATTTACACACAGAAATTGCTGGAGGAACACAGCGGGTGAGGCAGCGTCTATGGGAATAAATCAGCAGCTGACGTTTCGATCTGAGACGCTTTTCCAGGACTGGAATGGAAGGGGGATGGCCAGAATAAAAATGCCCGGCGGAGGAAGGAGGATAGATGTGATGTGATTGATGATGTCCGTTGGGTGGGAACGATAAAGTGCTGCAGAGTAAGGCATCTGATTGGAGAGGAGAGGGTAGTTCATGAAATAAAGGGAAGGAGGAGTGGCAACAGTGGGAGGTGATATGCAGGTGAGAAGAAGAGGTAAGAGCCAGATTGGGGGAGAGAAGATGAAGGGAGGGGAAGGGATAAAGTTGACTGGAAGGAGAAATCGCTACTCATGCCATCTGGTTGGGGGTTATATAAAGAAAATATAAGGTGTTGTTTTTCCAGCCGGAGGGGGGGGGGGGCTTCATCATGACATAAGAGGAAGCCATGGACCGACATGTTGGAACGGGAATGAGGATAGGAATAAAATTGTTTGGGCACAGGGAGGTTCCACTTTTGGCAGCTGAAAAGGAAGTGCGAGACAAAACGATGCCCCCAGTTTACACCGGGTCTCACCAATATACAGAAGGCTGCATCAGGAGCAGCGGATGCAATAGAGGAAGCGTTGCCTCACCTGGAAGAACCTCGTTGGGCGATGAATGGAGTAAGGGAGGAGATGAATGGGCAGGTGTAGTATTTCTCTCACTTTCAGGGGTAAGGGCCAGGAAGAATATGTGGAAAAGGAGAAAAGATGGGAGCGATTTCTGCAGAAACCGGAAAGTGGGGGGAAGGTAAATCTGTGTTTAGACCACAAGACATAGGAACAGAATCAGGCCATTCGTTCCATCGAGTATGCTCTGCTATTTCATCATGGCTGACCAATTTCCATCCCGAATCCATTCTTCTGCCTCCTAACGGAACAATTCATGCCCTGAGTGATCGAAAACCTACCAGACTCCGCCATATTTACACTCCGTCACCTGCCAAAACATCCACCTGTGGCAACGAATTCAACACATTCACCACCTACTGTTCTCAGCCAGGCAATTATAGGCCGGTGAGACTGATATCAGAAGTGCTGAATCAAGTCAAGTCTTATGAATGGCCTCGGCCCGAAACGTCGAATGTATTCTTTAACATAGATACTGCCTGGTCTGCTGAGTTTCTCCAGCATTCTGTGCGTGTGCTTGGATTTCCAGCATCTGCAGATTTTCTCCTGTCTGTGACAATCAGTTGCATTCATTTTTACGGACAGGAAGCTGGTTTACCATTTTATCTGGAACTGGACACTTTATTTTTTGAACACTATGAGTGCGATGTTGTACTGTGAACACTGTGACCACTGTGCTCTAAATGTTTTTGTTCTATCTGAGCTCCTTCCTGTAAAATGTTTGAATAACTTGTGTTGATGTTGTTGTGACCGCGGCTTTGCCATGTGTCTGTGACGCTGCTGCAAGTCTGTTTCTCAGCGCACCTGCCTTTGATGCCATTTTCCGTACACAACCGTAAAGGAAAAGACAATAATTGTTACTCCGGATCCGATGCAGCAATAAAAAAGGAAACACACAGTCATTGTGGAAAATCATTTATTTTACCACAAGATCATTGAGACTCCACATTTGTGGAATTCTGGGTGAGAGGGAAATCAGCTTGTGTTTGGATCCAGCAGCAGACAAGTGTGTGTGTCCTTAGCAGAACAGAGGTGTTAGTTCAGAATGTTCTTTCCCAACCGTCTGCACTTATCTCATCTGTACAGCTGAATTATCACCCTACTGAGGGGTCGTGGTCAGCACAGTAATCTTAGTTCTGCAGGCTTGCAACTGAACTGGATAAATACAGGCTGTCAGGTCACAAAGCTTTAACAGCACACAACTGTTAACCCTCTCTTCCCCCTCCCCTTCTCTCTCTGCCACCCTCACCTTCTCTCTACATCTCTCCCCCAGCTCTCTCTCACCCTCCCCCCACTCTCCACCCTCTGAGTTAGAGGGAGATCAGCTCGTGTTTGGATCCAGTAGCGGACAAGTGTGTGTGAACTTGTCAGAACAGAGGAGTCAGTTCAAAACGTTCTTTCCCACCCGTCTACACTTATCTCATCTGTACAGCTGTATTATCACTCTACTGAGGGGATGTGGTCAGACAATAATCTTAGTTCTGCAGGCTTGCAACTGAATTGGATGAACACAGGCTATCGACAAAGTCACAAAAGTTTTAACAGAAAACAACTCTTAACCCTCTCTGCCCCCTCCCCCTCTCTCCGCTCCCCACACTCTGAGTTACAGGGAAATCAGCTTGTGATTATATCTGTGAACAATCCGCAAGGACACAAAACTTTAACAACACACAGCTCTTCTGACTTTATATTTCAAATGTTCTTCCACAGGGCCAGTGACTTTAAATGCCTTGGTGCTACCAATTCAGGGAGCTGACACGTAAGTGCTGTCACAAAGAAGGCACTGCACTTCCACTGCTTGAGAAGTTGCACAAATTCAGCTTGTTGTCCAAAACGTTGTCAAACTTCAGTAAATGCATGGTAGATAATACCCTGACTGGTTGCATCACAGCCAGGGACAGAAACCAGTTCCCAAGAACGGAAAGATCTACAGGAAGTGTTGGACACTCCCAGCCCAGCAAAGAGAAATTCAGCACATCTACAAGGAGCGCGGCCACAGGAAAGCAGCATCAATGATAACCTTCCCCACCCACTCAGACCACGCTCTCTTCTCGCTGCTGCCCTGGGGAAGCAGGTCCCACACGTGTGGACACATTTTCCAGGCCTCTGCAACTCATCGTCTCAAAATGATCAGTTTGTCAGTCTTTGTGTGGAGTTTTTTTATCGATTCTGCTGTATTTTCCTGCTCTACTGTGGATGCCAGCAAGAAAATGGATATCATGGCTGTATGTGGTTACGTATCTGTACTGTCAGAATAAGTTTAATTTCAAACGTGAGCAAAGGCACAAAAACTCACAGACATCCATCCAGAGGAACAGTGATACACACACACACACACACACACACACACACACACACACACACACACACACACACACACACACACACACACACACACACACACACACACACACACATTCCCACACTGACTCACCGAGCCACACGTGCTCGTGCAGACAGGCACACATTCACATAAATGTGCACACAGGCCCTGAGACTCACAGGAAACACAGACAGACACACACATCGAGATACACACACATGCACGCACAGACACATATACAGTACATACACACTGACACACATTAATGGAAACAAACACGCACATAGACACAAATACACACACAGACACTCACAAGCATACTAGCACGCAGAGACGACACATAGAGACAGAAACACACGCACGCATACACAAACACAGGCACACACAGACACAAAAGGAGATACAAGCGCATGCACCACACAAACAACTTTCACATCTCCCTCTCCAACTCTCCACTGTGTTTTCTGTGCTTTCAATGTTTGATTTCTTTCATTCTTCTAAACTCTGCAAGTCCAGGCCTGGGGCCGTAATTAAATTATTTGAAGAAATAACAATCAGCATTGACAAAGGAGAATCGGTTGATGCTGTGTATTTGGATTTTCTGAAAACCTTTGATTAGGTGCCACAGAAGCGGTTACTTACCTGTGGTATTACAGGGAATATACTGGCATCGATAAAGCAGTGGCTGATTGGCAAGAGGCAAACAGTGGGAATAAAGGGAACCTTTACTGCTTGCTTGCCGGTGAGTAGTGATGATCCACAGGGATTTGTGTTATGTCAATAATTTTGATGAATTGATTGTTTTGAGCAAAGTTTGCAGCCAATACGAAAATAGGTGGAGGGACAGATAGTTTTGAGGAAATAGAGAGGCCACGGAAGTACTTTGACAGATTAAGAGAATGGACGAAGAAGTGACAGATGAAATACAATGTCAGGAAATGTATGGTCATGACTTCGGTAGAAGACATGAAAGCGTTGGTATTTTCCCCAAATGAAGACACAACCATTTGAGGATTAAAGGGATTTGGGAGTAATTATGCAGGATCCTCCAAAGCCAATTTGCAGTCTGAGTCTATCGTGGGGAAGGGACATGTGATGTCAGCATTTAATTTCAAGAGAACTAGCATACAAAAGCAAGGATGCAATTCTGAGGTTTTGTAACTCACTGGTGAGGCCTCACCTGGAGGAATGGGAGCATTTTGAGTCCTTTATCTTAGAGAGGATGTGTTGAAACTGAAGAGAGTTCAAATTAAGTTCACGAAAATGATTCCGGGATTTGACCGCTTGTCATTTGAAGGGCTTCTGACGGCTCTGGGCCGGGATTCACTGGGATTCAGAAGAACGAGAGTGACCCAATTGAAAATTATCGCATGTTGGAAAGCCTGTGCAAAGGATGTGGGAGTGTCCTTTTGGAATGGCGATGAGGAAGAATTTCTTAAGCCAGGGATGAGTGAATCTGTGGAATTCCATGCTACAGCCAGCTGTGGAGGCCGTCATTATTAATATTTAAGGCCGGTTGATAGATCCTTGAATGATCTGGGCATGAAGGGATACGGGGAGAAGGCAGGAGACTTGAGCTGAGAGGGATAATGAATCAGCCATGATGAAATTTCGGTGCGAACTCCATGAGCCGAATGGCCTAATTAAGCCCCTGTAACTTGTGGTCTTCAACAAACTCTCATTCAATGTCAGCAAGAGAAAAGAGCTGATTATTAACCCCAGAGGCAGGAAACAGATGGTACATGAGTCAGTCCTCATTGAGGATAAAAGCGGGAGAGGCCCAGCAACCTCAAAACTTTGGAATCACATTCGAGGCTCTTCATCTCACGTTACTAATATTTATTATTTGTTTATTTATTTATATATATTTTTAAATTTGTATTTGCATCGTTTGTTGCTTTTTTGCATATTGTTTTCTCTTTTGTCCTGTTGGGTTCAGTCTTTTATGGATTCTGTTGTGGATCATTGATTTACTGAGTTTGCTCACAGAAAACGAATCTCAGGATTCTACATGGTGACATGCGTGTACTTTGATAATACGTTTAATTTGTAAATTTTAAATTGACGTATGAATTTGTGAATGTTTCTCTCAAATACCAGATTGAGCTGTGAGTTCTAAAGGTTCACCAAGTGGCCGGATAAATAATTTTGTTCTGATCTGAATGGTCGTCCTGTCACTGTGAGCCCTCCTTAGAGGCACCGCAGTTACTGGAAACATTCCTCAATCGAACTAGGAAGCCTCAGATTCTCTCACTGTTCCAACCACTATCTCTCTCTCTCTCTCTCGAGCGCACAGACACACACACACACACACACACACACACACACACACACACACACCACACACACACACACACACACACACACACACACACACACCACACCACACACACACACACACACACACACACACACACACACACACACACACACACACACACACACACACACACACACACACACACACACGACACTCATAGCAGTACCCGTAAAGAGCAGGTGAGCTGCCTCAATGACTATCCCCCGGTGGCGCCGATTGCCACAATATGTCCACAGCAGATGCAATCTCACTGGCTCTCCACTGGACAATAACAATACACAAGTCAGGGTGCTGATTACAGCTCAGCGTTCAACACAATCAGACCCTCAATTGTAATCAACAAGCTCCAAAACCTGGGCCTCTGTACCTCCTTCTGCAACTGGATCCTCACCAGGAGACCACAGTCTGTGTGGATCAGAAATAACATCTCCTCCTTGCTGACAATCAACACTGGCACACCTCAACGATGCGTGCTCAGCCGGCTGCTCTACTCACTCTACACCACGTCTGTGTGGCTAGGCTCATCTATAAACTTGCTGATGACACAACTATTGTTGTTGGAATTTCAGATGGTGACGAGGAGGAGTACAGGAGTGAGATAGATCAGCAAGTTGAGTGGTGTCGCAGCAACAACCTTGCACTCACCATCATGAAGACAAAGGAATTGATTGTGGATTCAGGAAGGGGAAGTCTAGGGAACACACACCAGTCCTCATCGTGGGATCAGAAGTGAAAAGGGTGAGCAGTTTCCATTTCTTGCCTGTCAACATCTCTGAGGAACTATCCTGGGCCCAACATATTGATGCAGTTACAATGAAGGCACAGCATCGGCTATATTTCATTCGGAGATTGAGGGGAATCTGTCTGTCACTAAAGACACTTGCAAATTTCTACAGATGTACTGTGGAGAGCATTCTAACTGGTTGCATCACTGCCTGGTGTGGAGAGGCCACTGCACAGGATATGAAAATGCTGCAGAAAGTTGTAAACTCAGCCAGCTCCTTCATGGGCACTGGACTCCACAGCATCCAGGACACAGTCAAAAGATGATGCCGCAAAAGGTGACATCCATCATTAAGGACCCCCATCACCCAGGACATGCCTTCGTCTCATTGCTACCATCAAGGAGGATGTACAGGACCCTGGAGACACTCTCACCAGTTCAGGAACAGCTTCTTCACCACCATCAGATATCTGCATAGACAATGAACCCATGAACACCCCCTCAGTATTTTCCTTCTCTTTTTGCACTACATTTTAAATATAATTACACATACTAATTGTAATTTATAGTTTTTATTACTATGTACTGCAGACACAAAGGAACAGATTTCACCACATGTGCCAGTGATATTAAACCTGATTCTGATACACAAACACACACAGCTGGGCTCAGACATACAACACTCCCACATTCCTCCCTTTGTGACACCCTGCTTGCTCCGTGGCCCCCGGTATGAAGCTCAAACTGTTGCAACACCTGCCCTTTAAATTCATGGCTGAGTCTGTGTTGTGTCTGTTCACTGTTTGAGTTTGATATTAAATGAAGAGCATTGAATGGGAAGGAAGGTTTGAATACACGAATAAAGATCTCCACTGAAGGTATATGGGGTCCTGGTGAGAGCGTACATGGAACACTGTGCACAGGTCTGGTCTCCCTCCCAGAGTCAACCTGTGGGTGAAGGGAATGAAGAAAATGTTTCAGACATTGATTTGGTAGGGGGGTGGTGAGGTAGTGTCCTCAGTGAGATTACACTAACTGGGCCTGTCTCAAAATTTGGACAAATAAGAGGTGGTCTGACTGAGACAGACAGTCTCACAGGGTATTGACAGGGTGGGGGCAGCAATGGCGTTTTTCCTCACTGGGTGTTGAATAAGGACACAGATTCAGAATCCGATGTCAGCTGACAGGACTCAGATGAGGAGTGCGGAGAACCTTTGGATTTTTTCCCCACAAGTTTTCTAAATTCAAAAGGCATATTGAAGGACTGAGCGAAGATGGGAACGTTGCAGGAAAGTGACGCTGAGGTCAAAGATCAGCTATGATCGGAGTGAGGGGCAGAACAGCGCAACGGGCCGAATGGCAGCGCCCGCTCCTGTTTCCTATTTTCCAAAGCACGAACTTATCTTTGCGCCTTGTTCTCCCTTGGCCTTCAGCCCGTCCGATTGCACCGGAGATCCATCAGCAGCCGCTGCGGGTCAGATCCGGGCTCCCAGCAACCGGAGACAGGTCTGGGAGGTAACTCCAGACAACAGGCCCCGATCCACCGCGGGGAAAGACCGGGAACCCTCCGTGCAGCTGAAACATCTCACGGAATCTCTGCCACGGGAAGGATTCACCCGGCCGGTGTTGCAACCTTTACCCGAAGTGTAGCTCCGAATCTCCGGCCTCTCCCGGGTCCACTCGCTCTCTGTTCCAAACCTCGGACCGCTCCGAACATTCAACATCCCGCCCACTGGCACTTCTCAGCCAATAGGAGCAAGACTCCCCCAGCGGTGCCGCTGATTGGCTGTGAGTGTGTCTGAAGAATGCTGCTAACGGGAGCTGGAGATGTCAGTCACAGTTTGTTCTCGGAATGGAAGGAATTTCCCGAAACTCAAACTTCAAAGTAAATTTTATTATCAGCGTACAGATAACTCACCACATACAACCCCGAGAAGCATTTTGCTGCGGACACAGAGAAGATCTACAGAATAGTAACTATAACTGGATCAGTGAAAGACCAGCCAGAGGGCGGACGACAACAAACTGTGCAAATGCAAATATAAATTAATAGCAATAAATAAGGAGAACATGAAATAACCGCAGCGGCTGCCGACGGATCTCCGGAGCTCTCACCGCTCCCCTGTGCATTCTGACAGGCTGAAGACCAGGGCAGAACAAGGCACAAAGGGAAACTCGTGGTTTATAAAAAATGAAACAGGCTATTCGGCCCATTGAGGGCCGAATTAGGCAGAATTAGGCCATCTGGCCCATCGAGTCTGCTCCGCCATTCAATCACGGCTGATCCTATTCTTTCCTCCTCAATCCCAGTTCCTGGCCTTCTCCCCGTAACCTTTGATGTCATGTCCAATGAAGAACCTATCAACCTCTGCCTTAAATACACCCAAAGAGGTAGCCTCCAGACCTGCATGTGGCAACAAATTCCACAAATTCCACTCTTTGTCTGAAGACATTTCTCCGATTCTCAGTTTTGAAAGGGCGCCCCTCCTATCCTGAGGCTGTGCCTCTTGTCCGAGACTCTCACACCATGAGAAACATCCTTTCCACATCTACTCTGTCTATTGGTAAATATTCAAAAGGTTTCAATCAGATTCCCCGCACGATTTTGAATACAACCGAGTACAGACCCAGAGCCATCAAACGTCCCTTTCATACCTGGAATCACCCTTGTGAAATTCATCTGAACCCTCTCCATGTCTGACCTTTGACCTCAACACTACTTTCCCGCAATGTCCCCAACAGTGTAGAGCCCAGAATATGTCTATTAAATTTAGAAACCCTGTGGAGGAAATTCCAAAAATTCGCTTCACTGGTGAGGAAATTTCTCCTCATCTCAGTCCTGCTGAGGTGAACTGTGATATTCAGTCTGTGAACCCTGGTTCCACAGCCCAGCCAGGGGAAACATCATTCCTGCCCCGACCCTGTCAATATCCTGTGAGATTGAGCGTGTCCCTTTTACTTCTCTAATTCTGACACAGGCCCAAGGCGATCAGATTCAGTCAAACCACCTCCGGTTTCACTCATTTTGTTACGATGATTGGTTGTGGGAGCATCTCAATGGACGGTAAATGAGTGTAGTTACCCTCTGTTGTTCGCGAGCCTGATGGTAGAGGGGTAGTAACTGTTCCTGAACCTGGTGGTGCGAGTCCTGAGGTTCTTGTACCTTCTACCTGATTGCAGCAGCGAGAAAAGAGCCTGGCCTGGGTGGTGAGCATCTCTGATGATGGACGCTGCTCTACTCCGACAGCGTTTCATGTCGATGTGCTCAGTGGCTGGTTGGGCTGATTGTGTCGGTTCATCAGGAGGGCGATGAACTACTTCAATCATCGTGCCAAACCGTAACTGGCTGGGGGAGAGGGTCCCTCCCAGTCTGATCCTTGCTGCATGCCCGGAGATCACTCCCACAGCGCGCTGCCCCGAGATTACTGCAGTGGAGACGAGACGGTCCCTCCCTGTCTGATCCTTGCTGCATGCCCGGAGATCACTCTCACAGCGCGCTGCCCCGAGATTACTGCAGTGGAGACGAGAGGGCCCCTCCCACTCTGATCCTTGCTGCATGCCCGGAGATCACTCCCACAGCGCGCTGCCCCGAGATTACTGCAGTGGAGACGAGACGGTCACTCCCAGTCTGATCCTTGCTGCATGCCAGGAGATCACTCCCACAGCGCGCTGCCCCGAGATTACTGCAGTGGAGACGGGAGGGCCCCTCCCAGTCTGATCCTTGCTGCATGCCCGGAGATCACTCCCACAGCGCGCTGTCCCGAGATTACTGCAGTGGAGACGAGAGGGCCCCTCCCAGTCTGATCCTTGCTGCATGCCAGGAGATCACTCCCACAGCGCGCTGTCCCGAGATTACTGCAGTGGAGACGAGAGGGCCCCTCCCAGTCTGATCCTTGCTGCATGCCCGGAGATCACTCCCTCAGCGCGCTGCCCCGAGATTACTACAGTGGAGACGAGACTGTCACTCGCCTCTTTGCGGACTGTGGGCTGGCGAAGATCTGTGGCGAAAGATGCAAGGGCCTGTGCCACAGCAGCTGTGTGACAGAAGGCTCACTGATCCTCGGGTAAAAACGGTCACGGTTTATCCCTGTGAATATTTCATGGCAAATAATGTTTATTTTGATTTTAAAAAACATCAACGTCTGGGCTCTGTCCAGAATTGTGAAAATTGGCCTTTCACTGGAGCTGGGACGGACATGGGTAAAGTCAGAAAGTTTCTTCAGGACTTCACCGACCAAAATAATCTTCTCCACCCTGTGACGTGGAATGTCCAGTCCTGTACATTTCCCTGCAGCCACAGCATCTGTCTTGCTGCTGAAACGAGCTGCTGGAGGAACTCAACGGGTCAGGCAGCATCTGAGGGAAATGGCAATTGAGATTTCTATTTGAGACAGTCTGGCTGAAGGATCTCGACATGAAAGTCGATTTTACATTTCTCTCCACAGATGCTACCTGACCCGCTCAGTCCCTCGAGTTTCCTACTCGAGATTCCAGCATCTGCAGTCTCTTGTGCCTCTCTGATCAGAACTTGTCCCTTTCAGTCCTGCCTCAGACTGAACCAGGCTCTTCTCTCCGGCTTCATTTCTTTCTGCTTCTTCTTTAGCCCATCACACTTACCGAGACACGGGCCGCCAAATGCAGCTCGTCAGATTCCCCTATCCAGAGCGAGGGTTGATCGGTCCTGTCGTCTCTGCTTTCACCACACAGGGGAAGGTCCTTCGGATCGCAGCGAATGTTTTCGGATCGCAGCTTCAGATTCAGCGAATGTTTCTATCACACTGGGTTTTTACGGGACGGGGTAGTTAGCCCAATCCCCAACTCTCCTCCTTCTGCAGTCGGGCTTGGGCAGTCCATGGCCGAGTTTTCATTTCTGTTCCGACCTGCTTAATCAGTTTCTGATCCCTCCCTGATATAGATACCGCAATCGCTTCCCACAGACATCAACATAATGTTCATTTCCTGAGACTGCAGCGCGTGTAGTGGACAATCGCGGTACTGCAGGGGATCAGCAACTCCCCGAACGTAAAAGGATTCTGAATCAGGAAGTGCTGGGAGTTAACATGGATTCGAAAGGACAGGCCGAGAGTTTGAGCGCGGAGGCAATTTGTCCCATCTGCCTGGATTTCTTCATCGATCCGGTTTTATTGGAGTGTGGACACAACTACTGTCGCTCTTGTATCACACGGTGTTGGGAAAGGGAGGAGAGAAACTCCTGCCCGGAATGTAGAGAGGTGTTTGGTGACCGCACCCTCAGGGTGAATCGGGCCTTAGCAAATCTGACACAAAAAATTCGGAATCTAAGCCTGAATCCGAAAGGGAAGGAAAGTAAACTTCACTGCGAGGAGCATGAGGAAGAACTGAAGCTGTTTTGTGAAACGGACAAGACACTGATCTGTCTGGTCTGTAGAGACGCGCAGGAACACAGAGAGCACCGCTTCATGCCGATTAAAGAAGCCGTTAAAACCTACAAGGTAAAACTAAAGTTAATTTGATACTTAACACACTTCCTTTGTCCTTCATACCATCACCCCGCAACTTCCGCCATCTCCAACGGGATTCTACCAGCAAACGCATCTCTCCCTCCAACAGCCCAGACCCACCCCTCCCCGCAACTCTCCGCTCTCTAAACGGATCGCGCTCCACGTACTGTATCGCCCTTATCCACTCGCTCCTCCCCACTGATCTCCCTCCTGACACCGACACCTGCAAGCGGGACAAGTGCTACACCTGACATCTAACCTCCTCCCTCGTCACCATTCAGGGCCGCAAACAGCCCAGTTCCTCCCGTTTCTTCCATGGTCGATAGTCTTCTCGTATTAGATTCCTTCTTCTCCATCCCTTTATCTCTTCCATCTGTCCCTGTCAGCTTCTCACTTCATCACCCTCCCCCACGTTCCCCCTCACGTTGACTCACCCGTCACCTGTCAGCTGGTTCTCATCCCCAACCTTTTTAATCTGGCTTCTGCCCCATTCCTTCCCAGTCCAAATGAAGGGTCTCATCCCGAAACACCGACTGTTTACTTCCCCTGAATAGATGCTGCCTGACTCATTGTGTTCCTCCGGCATTTTGTGTGATAATCGGGTTTGATCACCTGTTTCTTTTGATGCAATTTTTTTATTTCCTTCACTCTCTGACTTCCAGGATCAGCTAAAATCTTCCTTAGACTCTCTCACAAAAAAGAAATCAGACTTCCAGGAAAAGGAGCAGCAACAGAAAGAGAAGATTTCCGGAGTTCGGGTGAGGCTTCCTGAGCGGAATTTCTGATATTACTGTCGAGTTTTGCTCCATTTAATGCAGAATAGCCGAGTATCGCAGCTCCATTGACCTGGGTTCGATCCTGACCTCTGCAGCTGTCTGTGTGGAGTTTGCATGCTCTCCCTGTGACCTCGAGTGATTCCGACACATCTCAAGGACATGCTGGATGAATGGCAAATTACCGTTAACCCTGTAAAGGTGGGGAGGGTGTGTGTGAATCAGATGGGAGTTTATGGGTCAATAAGTGAGAATAGGTTTCAGGATAATGTGAGTGAATGGTGTTGACGGGAATGCACTCAGAAGTAGCATGGACTCTAGTAGACTAAACTTAACGACAAAAGGTAACAGAACACAGCAATGAAGTATACTAATCTTCACCTTTCATTCAACAGGAACAGTCACACAGCCTTCAGACCCACATCACATCCCAGTTTGCTGAACTGCGCCAGATTATCACTGAGAAAGAGCAGAGCTTACTCAGGGATCTCAGGGAAGAAGAGGAGAGGATTCTAAATCCAATGGAGAAAAATCTTCAGGAGATTCAAGAGAATATAAGGTTTATTCAGGAGGAAATCTCAAAGTTAAAGGAACAGATGGATCAAAAAGACAGTGTGATATTTCTCACGGTGAGGGATTATATTTCAAGTTGTTCCTGTCAAAGGGCACTAAGTGAACAGTGGTATATTCGAAATAAACACAGCACAGTGGCCCATTCTAACAAATCAATTGCCGCTGCTGGCGACCTCACACAAGTTGTTATACCTGCATGATGCGCCCTCCAATCACTCCAATAATGACATTTCAAAATGTCCAAGATACGCTTTCAGTCCTTCATTAGCAAAATACAATATTGCAGCGATGAAACTTCAGGGTAATTCAGTGTAAATTAAGCTGCAACACAGCGGTCAAGAACATAATGACATCCGCTCGTCCCCAGCTCAAAACTGCCTAGAACAAAGTACAGATACGTAACTTTTTCCCTTCGCTTTTACCACGTCCCCAATCACGTGACGAGTTACCATAATAAACACCTAACACAGAATACAATGCAGACAGAAAACAGATGCGTTGCTCCTACACACAACATTTACAAATCGCAGTAAACAGTTTCTCACCAGACAATTGATGCATCTATTCAGGGTTGTTGTTGTCCCATAATAATAAGATTATTAAGGGATTGGACACGCTGGAGGCAGGAAGCATGTTCCCGCTGATGGGTGAGTACAGAACTGGAGGCCACAGTTTAAGAATAAGGGGTAGGCCATTTAGAACAGTGATGCGGAAAAACTTCTTCACCCAGAGAGTGGTGGATATGTGGAATGCTCTGCCCCAGAAGGCAGTGGAGGCCAAGTCTCTGGATGCTTTCAAGAGAGAGTTCGATAGAGCTCTTATATATAGCGGGGTCAAGGGATATGGGGAGAGGGCAGGAACGGGGTACTGATTGTGTATGATCAGCCATGATCACAATGAATGGCGGTGCTGGCTAGAAGGGCCGAATGGCCTACTCCTGCACCTATTGTCTATTGTCCCAAAACTGGACTTCCACTACTTCTGTACATCCCAGGACAGAATGCAAATTTCTCTGAAATTATTTACTCTGATCATAACACAGAGCTGCTGACTGTGTCCTTAATTCTACATTAAATATCCTCTAAAACTCTCATTAACTCCCATTTCCAGTCACAGGCGGTGAGTGTGTCTGGTGCGGTTAGTGTGAGGGTCTCTTTGTCAATCAGTGAGAACAAAGAATTTGACCCACACATCAGACTTATCTTCTGTATCCGGTTTCCATCAGATTAGGGAAACTATTATTGTCTCTTTACTTTTACAGATAACATTCAAATGAACGTTCAGTCGTTCAAAACATAACCAGGCCATTCGGCCCATTTTCTCCTCTCAATTTCCCTGCTTCACAATCCTCCTGCCACCTACTCACCACAACCAGCAACAGTGCCCCGAAATCTCTGGACCCTCACGTGATTATCTAGCCTCCCCATTACATTCAGTCTCTGCTGTTCCATTTCAGCCTCTCCTGTGGCAGCGAGTTCCACATCCTCTTCATTAAATTTTTTGTGGAATTTGTTAAAGTCCATCTGGAATTACATCTCCCCACAAGTCTTCCCATAAATAGAGGTACTTCCTCCACCCGCACACAATCACATACATCACTGATTTTAAATTCCTCCATCCTATCACACTGACGTCATATCCAGATGAAAATGCACAGCCTGTCCTGTCTTCCCTGTAAGTTTCATCCTCTCAGTAATGGTCTGACATTCAGAAACTTTCCTTGTAAGTTACCCCGTGGTTCTGTATTGTCCATGTGTGTGAGTGACTGTGGGAGTGGGAATTTTCAACACCTTGTAATGATTTGGAGGAAATTCAGGATATGGACAGTAAGTCCAAGTCTAATCAGATTTGTGTTTTAATTATTTCAGGAGGAAGCTCGTCGGAACAGAAGGTAGGACAGGCTCTTTACTGAAACCCTGTATGGATTTGTAAAATAGTTCAAAATAGCAATTTATAACCAGCAGTTTAATATTTACAGGATTAATGATGACATCCAGGAATTGTCAGTGACAGATGAGACACTACCGGTTGAAAAATTCGATCACCTCTATTTGTTGAACACAGTGCTGAGAGAAACGCTTGATGCTATTAATCGAGGTAAAATTTACAAAGATTCATTTCTCCTTGTTTTTGAAGCTCAATTTAGTTCCAATTTGAGGCAAAGATTGTCTGTAATACTGGGCTGAAGGGGAACTGAAGTTTATTTCACATCAACCCCACTGACAGGGAGGCATCACTGTCACATGGTCAGCTGGAGATATCAGACCCCTAAACACACCAACACAGGGTCACAATACAACCAATACACGGAACTGTCAAATGAACCACAGTGTTCCAATCCCAGGCAAATGCACTAACACACCAGGACATGAGTCTGGATCTACCAGAGGAGCTGGGAATTTAATACTGATCATACTATTGTAGGGAATAAAAGCAGGTATCAGTGTGGTGACAGGGATTGTCAGGAAAATACACAAGTCCTTCATGTGCCCTGTGAGTGTAGACTCTGACTGACACAGGTCTTCCCCCTTCCGGATCAGCATCTCTCACTGTTGTTAGAGGCAGAAGAGGGGAGTGGTCGTGATCGGGGACTGAATCGTCAGGGGAACAGACAGGAGAATCTATTGATGTGAACGGGACACCCGAATGGTATGTTGCCTCCTGGGTGCCAGGGTCAGGGATGCCTCGAATCGTGTCCGCAGCATTTTAGAGAGGGAGGGAAAAGAGCCAGATATTTTGGTAAATTTGTGACAATGACATTGGAAGTAAAAGCAAAGAGGTCCTGAAAACAGAATTTGGTGAGCTTGGTAGAAAGCTCAGAAGCAGCACCCCCAGGGTTGTAATTTCTGGATTGCTGCCGGTGCCACGTGCTAGTGGGAGTAGAAACAGGATAATTTGACAGATAAACATGGCTGAGAAGATGGTGCTGGAGACAGGGATTCAGCTTTTTGGATCATTGGGATCTCATCTGGTGGAGGAATGACCTGCTCAAAAGGGATGGGTCGCACCTCGACCCGAGGGAGACAATATTCTCACAGAGAGGTTTGATAGAGCTGTTGGGGAGGGTCTGAACTAATTTGATGGGGGGCGGATGATCGGGGACTGGAGTGATGGGATAGGACTGATGGCAAAAATGCAAAGATAGCGTACAGTCAGACAGTCAGATAGGGCGGGCAGATGCTAAGACAAAATTGCAGCCAGCAGGGTGAGTATCAGTCAATTAGGGATTAGGCTTTCTAGATCAGTTTGTCGTTGAGCCTACTCGGGGAACAGCTCTACTGGATTGGGTGTTATGTATTGAACCAGAGGTGAGTAGTTAAAAGAAACCTTAGGAAGCAGTGCTCACAACATGACTGAGTTCAACTTGAAATCTGATAAGGAGAAAGTAAAGTCTGACATTGTAGTATTTCAGAGAAGTAAAAGAAATTACAGTGGTCTGAGAGAGGAGTTGGCCAAAGCAAATTCGAAGGAGATGCTGGTAGGGATCAGAGCAGAGCAGAAATCGTGTCAGTTTTTGGGCAAATGAGGAAGGTGAAGCATAGATGTATTCCAAAATTAAATAAATACAAAAATGGCAAAATAGTAAAACCGTGGCTGACAAGGGAAAGGCAAAACCTGTCTTTGTAAAACAAGTTAGCAAACTATATCAAATTGTTTTTCAAGTATTGTAAAAAAATAAAACAGAGATGAGAGTGGATATAGGACCGCTAGAAAATGAGGCTAGATATATAATAACATGGGATAAAGAGATGGCAGATAAACAAAATATTTTGCACCAGTCTTCACCATGGAAGACACTAGCACTGTGCCCGGTGTTGAAGAGTGTGAGGGAAGAGAAGTGAGTGCAGTTGCTGTTACAAGGGAGAAGGTGCTCAAAAAGCTGAAAGACCTAAAGGTACATAAGTCACCTGGACCAGATGAACTGCACCCTCGGGTTCTGAAAGAGGTTGCAGTAGAAATTATGGAGGCATTCCAAATGATCTTTCAAAAATCATTGGACCCTGGCATGGTGCCAGAGGACTGGAACATGGCAAATGTCACTTAACTCTTTAAGTAAGGAGGAAGAGAGCAGAAAGGAAATTATAGACAGTTAGCCTCACCTCTGTGGTTGGGAAGAAATTGGAGTCAGTTGTTAAGTATGTGGTTATGGAATACTTGGTGACACTGGACAAGATAGGACAAGAAGTCAGCATGGCTTCGTTAAGGGAATATCCTGCCTGACAAACCCGTTGAGATTCTTTGAGGAGATTATAAGCAGGATAGATAAAGGGGATGTAGTGGATGTTGTATATTTGGAATCTCAGAAGGCCTTTGACAAGGTGCCACACATGAAGGTGGTTACCAGGTTAAGAGGCCAGGGTATTACAGAAAAGTTACAGGCATGGTTAGAACATTGGCTGATTGGTAGGAAACAGCGAATGAGAGTAAAGGTATCCTTTTCTGGTTGGCTGCCAGTGACTCGTGTTCCACAGGGGTCAGTGTTAGGACACCTTCATTTTCCGCACGATTTAGCTGATGTAATAGACCATAAGATATAGGAGCAGAAATAGGCCATTCGGCCCATCGAGTCTGCTCCACCATTCAGTCATGAGCAGATCCAATTCTTCTGGTCATCCCCACTCCCCTGCTTTCACCCTATACCCTTTGATGACCTGGCTAATCAAGAACCTATCTATCTCTGCCTTAAATATGACTTGGCCTTAACAGCCGCTTGTGGCAACAAATTCCACAGATTTTCCACACACTGACTAAAGTAATTTCTCCGCATCTCAGTTCTAAAAGGACGTCCTTCAATCCTGAAGTCATGCCCTCTTGTCCTAGAATAGATGGCTTTGTTTCCAAGTTTGCAGATGAATCGAAGATTGGTGGAGGTAGTGTTGAGGAAACAGTTAGGCTGGACAAGGACTTGAATGAGAAGAATGGGAAGGGAAGTGGCAAGTGATATACAAAGTTGGAAATGCATGGCCATGCACTTTGGTCGTAGAAATAATGTGCAGATTTTTTTTTCAGATGGGGAGAAAACCCAAAAAGCTGAGATGAAAATGGACTTAGCAGTCATTCTACAGAACACACTAAAGGTTAACTTGCAGGTAGAGTCAGTGGTGAGGAAGGCAAATCCAACATTAGTATTCAATTCAAGGGGTTTAGATAGCATTCAATCCAAGAGCAGGGATGTGATGCTGAGGCTTTATAAGGCAATGGTGAAGCCTCACCTTGAGTATTGTGTACAACTTTGGGCTCCTATTCTAAGAAAAGGTGTGCTGGCATTGCAGAAGGTTCATTTCATAAGGATGATTCCAGGAATGATAGGGTTATCATATGAGGAACGTTTGATAGCTCTGTGTCTGTACTCGCTGGAATTTAGAAAGATGAGGGGGGATCTCATTGAAACCTTTCGAATGTTGAAAGTCCTAGACAGAGTAGATGTGGAAAGGATGTTTCCCATGGTGGTGGAGTTTAGGACAAGAGGGCACAGCCTCAAGATAGAGGGGGGTCTATTTTAAACAGATGCGAAGAAATATGAGCCAACGGCTGGTGAATTTGTGGAACGTTGTGTGTATTTAAGGCAGAGCTTGCTAGGTTCTAGATTGGACACAGCATCAAAGGTTACGGGGAGAAGGCCAGGGAGTGGGGCTGAGGAGGGAAAAAAGGATCAGCCATGATTGAATGACGGAGCAGACTTGAAAGGCAAATGGGCTAATTCTGCTCCTATGTCTTATGGTGAAGCATTGAAGCATTGTGAGAATGAGCTCGGACACACCAACAAGCATTGACATGGGTCAAGATTTCATCTCGGGAGAGGCACACACAGCATAACCGGCCTGGCAAAGCTCCCTCACACACATACACAGGAAGGATTGGCAGATTGTAGTCAGAGCCTCAGCAATGTACGTTGTTATTTCCCTCAGTAACCTGGAAACCAATCTCTTCAGAGACAGTCATTTATTCATTTAAACAACTCAATCACGTGTGACACATTGTCAACACACACCAGACATGTGATGACACACTGTAACATACAAATTCTTCAATGTGTACACTCTCCTTCAATGTGTATACACACCACACGGATATTTACCACAATCAACACACACACACACACACACACACACACACACACACACATACACACACACACACACACACACACACACACACACACACACACACACACACACACACACACACACACAATATATTATCAGAGTGTGACACACGGCCACAGAAATAGGCACAAATTCCCATTTAGGATTGAAATCTGCCTTCCTTACCCAGTCTGTCTGTTCTGTGGCACTGAGCTGCCCTCTGACGTGACGTCACATCAACACTTCACAGACAGACTCCGGGGTGAGATTCCTCAGGATGATGATCTGGGATGGTTTGACGGATGTTGAACGCACGGCCCACTTCATCAATCTGCAAGACTAAGATGTCTTCTTGAGCATGGCCCATTTGTGTGTGTTTGCCCCCCCCCCCATCCCTCTAACCATTTCCCATCTGTGTACCTGCCCAAATTTATTTTAAAATATTTTATTTTTACCTGTTTCTACAGCGTCTGAGGGGAAATTCCATTTACCAAACTCCCTCTCTATGAGAATGTAACCCGATAGACCACTCAGAAAAATTTCCCGTCTCACTTTCAATCTGAGGCCTCTGGTTCTGTACTCCCATTTCTTGGAAAAAGAAACGTTATTTAAGCTCCTTATGAATTATTTACCTTGATAAGGGGTCATACCTGAACATCGTACTCTACAGCTGAATAGCCCAAGCTTATCCACTCTCTGCTTTTAACCCAAGCCCCCAGTCCTGGTAACATCCTCCTGAAGCCTCCTGTCCAGTGTAATGACATCCTCCCCATATTCGGGAACCGGAAATGCAGACAACGCTCCAAGTGTGGTCTATCCTCGACATCAAAGGCCTTGCTGAATTTCATGTGGACAGTGTGGAACAGGCTGATGAATACAGGACTGAAGGTGTTTTTTTTCGATTGGGACAAGAAGGGCGGCGTGGGAGCTAAATTCTGAAGGAAGACAGTTTTTAAAATAAAACTTTGCGTACAAGAATGGCGAGACTGCGCGCAGGACAGCGCGGAGAGTTTAAAAAGATGACCACCCTATACAGCGGGCAGCGGAGTGGGTGGCAGCAGAGTGTAGGGCTTTGGCTCAACAGGCTTAGGCGGTAACGGGAAGAGGCGAGAGCGAGGCACCGACTCTTTTTCTCCCCTTGGCAAATCGGCCCGGACGGACGGGGGAACAGCAGGTCACATTAGCTAACGGTTTAAAAAGTTTGTGTGCTTGGCGATGTAAGTGGGTGAGTAGACCTATCTTTCTTTGTTTCATTCCTGTAGAATTAGGTAGCATGTCTGCAGGGTTAGTGCTTTGTTCAGGGTGTCAGATGTGGGAATCCTGGGAGACCTCCAGCCTCCCTGATAGCCACATCTGCACCAGGTGAACCGAGATTCAGCTCCTCGGAGACCGTGTTAGGGATCTGGAGCTGCAGCTTGATGACCTACTGCTTATTAGAGAAAATGAAGAGGTGATAGACAGGAGCTACAGGGAGGTAGTCATCCCTAGGCTACAGGGGTCAGAAAACTGGGTGACTGTCAGGAGAGGGAAGGGAAATGCCCGGATAGTGGAGATCACCCCTGTGGCTGCCCCCCTCAGCAACAAGTGTATCATTTCGGATGCTGTTGAGGGGGATGACCTGACAGGGGACGGCCACGGTGACCGGGTCTCTGGCATTGAGCCTGGCGCTGTTGCGCAGGAGGGAAGGAGGGAGAAGAGGAATGCGGTAGTCATAGGGGATTCCATAGTCAGGGGAACAGACAGGAGATTCTGTGAGCGTGGTAGAGATACCCGCATGGTGTGTTGCCTCCCAGGTGCCAGGGTACGGGATGTCTCGGATCGGGTCCAGAATATCCTGAAGGGAGAGGGCGAGCAGCCAGCTGTCTTGGTACATGTTGGTACCAATGACATAGAGAGGAAAAGGGAGGAGGTCCTGAAGAAAGATTTCCGGGAATTGGGAATGAAGCTGAGAAGCAGGACCTCCAGGGTAGTAATCTCAGGATTGCTACCTGTGCCACGTGCTAGCGAGGGCAAGAATAGTAGGATCAGGCAGATGAATGCGGGGCTGAGAGACTGGTGCAGGGGGCAGGGCTTCAGATTCTTGGATCATTGGGATCTCTTCTGGCGGAAGTATTACCTGTTCAGAAAGGACGGGTTACACCTGAACCATAGCGTGAATGTTTAATAGAGCTGTTAGGGAGGGTTTAAACTAATTTGGCAGGGGGATGGTCAACCGGAATGATAGAGCGGCGGAGGAGGAAAACAGAAATAAATCTAAGATAGTGAGCAGTAAAGATGTCAGGAAGGACAGGCAGGTGATGGGGCAAATTTGCAGCCACTGGGATGAGTTGCAGTGCAATCAAAACAAAAAGTATCAAATACTAGACTTCAGGTGTTATACTTAAATACACACAGCATCAGGAATAAGGTGGATGATCTTGTCGTACAGCTACAGATTGGCAGGTATAATTTTGTGGCCATCACTGAGTCGTGGCTAAAGGATACATGTCTCTGAGAGCTGAACGTCCAAGGATACACGGTGTATCGGAAGGATTGGCAGGTAGGCAGAGGGGGTGGCATGGCTTTATTGGTAAGAAATTATATTAAATCATTAGAAAGAGGTGACGTAGGATCGGAAGAATCTTTCTGGGTTGAGCTAAGAAATTGCAGGGGTAAAAGGATGCTGATGGCAGTTATCTACAGGCCTCCTAACAGCTGCAGTGAGGTGGACTACAAATTACAACAGGAAATAGAAAATGCTTGCCAGAAGGGCAGTGTTATGATAATTGTGGGGGATTTTAACATGCGAGTGGATTGGGAAAATCAGGTCGACACTGGATCTCAAGAGAGAGAATTTGTAGAATGTCTACGAGATGGCTTTTCAGAACAGCTTGTTGTTGAGCCCACTAGGGGATCAGAGGTACTGGATTGGATATAGTGTAATGAACCAGAGGTGATTAGAGAGATTGAGGTGATGGAACCGTTAGGCGGCAGTGATCGTAACATGATTGAGTTCACTGTGAAATTTGAGAAAGAGAAGCCGAAATCCGATGTGTCAGTATTGCAGTGGAGTAAAGGAAATTAAAGTGGCACGAGAGAGGAACTGGCCAAATTTGACTGGAAAGGGACACTAGCGGGAGGACGGCAGAGCAGCAGTGGCTGGAGTTTATGCGAGAAGTGAGGAAGGTGCAAGACTGATATATTCCAAAAAAGAAGAAATTTTCGAATGGAAAAAGGTTGCGACCGTGGCTGACAAGAGAAGTCAAAGCCAAAGTAAAAGCAAAGGAGAGGGCATTCAATGAAACAAAAATTAGTGGGAAGACAGAGGATTGGGAAGTTTTTAAAAGCTTACAAAAGGAAACTAAGAGGGCCATTAAGAGGGAAAAGATGAACTATGAAAGGAAGCTAGCAAATAATATCAAAGAAGATACTAAAAGCTTTTTCAAGTATATAAAGAGTAAAAAAACAGGTGAGAGTGGATATTGGACCGATAGAAAATGATGCTGGAGAAATTGTAATGGGAGATAAGGAGATGGCTGAGGAACTGAACGAGTATTTGCATCAGTCCTCACTGAGGAAGATATCAGCAGTATTGCGGACACTCAAGGGTGTCAGGGAAGAGAAGTGTGCGCAGTCACAATTACGACAGAGAAAGTACTCAGGAAGCTGAATAGTCTAAGGGTAGATAAATCTCCAGGATCAGCTGTAATGCACCCTTGTGTTTTGAAGGAAGTAGCTGTGGAGATCGCGGAGGCATTAGCAATGATTGTTCAAAAGTCAATAGACCCTGGCATGGTTCCGGAGGAGTGGAAGATTGCAAATGCAAATACTCTGGTGTTTAAGAAGGGGGCAAGGAAGCAAAATGTGAATTATAGACCTGTTAGCTTGACATCGGTGGATGGGAAGTTTCTGGAGTCAATTGTCAAGGATGAGGTTACCGAGTACTGGAGGCATATGACAAGATAGGCCAAACTCAGCATGGTTTCCTTAAAGGAAAATCCTGCCTGACAAACCCATTGAAATTTCTTGAGGAGATTACAAGTAGGCTAGACAAGGGAGATGCAGTGGATGTTGTGTATTTGGATTTTCAGAAGGCCTTTGACAAAGTGCCACACATGAGGCTGCTAAACAAGATAAGAGCCCATGGAATTACGGGAAAGTTACATATGTGGATAGAGCGTTGGCTGATAGGCAGGAAACAGAGAGTGGGAATAAAGAATCCCATTCCGGTTGGCTGCCAGTTTCCAGTGGTGTTCCACAGGGGTCCGTGTTGGGGCCGCTTCTTTTTACGTTATATATCAACGATTTGGATTATGGAATAGATGGCTTTGTGGCTAAGTTTGCTGATGATACAAAGATAGGTGGAGGGGCCGGTAGTGCTGAGGAAACAGAGAGCCTGCAGAGAGACTTGGATAGATTGGAAGAATGGTCAAAGAAGTGGCAAATGAAATACAATGTTGAAAAGTGTATGGCCATGCACTTTGGAAGAAGAAATAAATGGGCAGACTATTATTTAAGTGGAGAGAGAATTCAATGTTCTGAAATGCAACGGGAATTGGGAGTGCTCGTGCAGGATACCCTTAAGGTTAACCTCCAGGTTGAGTCGGTGGTGAAGAAGGCGAATGCAATGTTGGCATTCATTTCTAGAGGAATAGAGTATAGGAGCAGGGATGTGATGTTGAGGCTCTATAAGGAACTGGTAAGACCTCACTTGGAATACTGTGTGCAGTTTTGGGCTCCTTATTTAAGAAAGGATGTTCTGACGTTGGAGAGGGTTCAGAGAAGATTCACTAGAATGATTCCGGGAATGCGAGGGTTAACATATGAGGAACATTTGACCGCTCTTGGACTGTACTCCGTGGAGTTTAGAAGAATGAGGGGGAACCTCACAGAAACATTTCGAATGTTTAAAAGCATGGACAGAGTGGATGTGGCAAAGTTGTTTCCCATGGTGGGGGAGTCTAGTACCAGAGAGCATGACTTAAGGATTGAAGGACACCCATTCAGAAGGGAGATGCGAAGAAATTTTTTTAGCCAGAGGGTGGTGAATCTGTGAATTTCTTGCGGCAGTGGAAGCCAAGTCATTGGTTGTATTTAAGACAGAGATTGATAGGTATGTGAGTAGCCAGGGCATCAAAGGTCATGGTGAGAAGGTGGGGGAGTGGGAATAAATGGGAGAATGGATCAGCTCATGATAAAATGGCGGATCAGATTCGAAGGGCCGAATGGCCGGCTTCTGCTACTTTGTCTTTTGGTCTTATTTGAATGCACCAGTATACGTAATAAGGATCTTGTAGAACAGGTAGAGTTTGACAGGTACAAACTTAGGCAGGTATGACTTTGGTTGAAGGAATAAAGGCATAGACAATTCTATAAACAGGGCGAAATTCAAAAAACAGAGGTGCAAAGGGACATGGGTGTCCTTGTGCAGGATTCCCTGAAGGTTAACTTGCAGTTTGTGTCAGTGGTAAGATTGGCAAACTCAATGTTTGCTTTCACTTCGAGAGGATTAGAGTACAAGAGCAAGGATGTAATGCTGAGGTTTTATAAGGCATCGGTCAGACCACACTTGGTGTATTGTGAGCAGTTTTGGTCCCTTCTATTGGAAAACATGTACTGGCATTGGAGGGGTCCAGAAGATTCACAAGAATGATTCCGGGAATGAAAGAGTTAACATATCAGTA
The DNA here is from genome assembly GCF_048418815.1 of Hemitrygon akajei. NCBI lineage: Eukaryota > Metazoa > Chordata > Chondrichthyes > Myliobatiformes > Dasyatidae > Hemitrygon > Hemitrygon akajei. The sequence goes on from NW_027331920.1 coordinate 4,471,631, forward strand.
GTGTTTGATGGTTCTGGACCTGTACTCATGGGAGTTTAGAAGAATGGCTGATTTATTATCCCTCTCAACCCTATTCTCCCACCTCCTCCCCATAACTTTTGAGACTCTGACTGATCAAGAAGTTTACTTATTAACTTCTGCTTTAAAAATTAAACAGGAGAAAATCTGCAGATGCCGGTAATCCAAGCTACACAGGTCCTGATGAAGGGTCTCGCCAGATCTCTCTGACACCTGTCTGGAGAGTGTTGATGTTGGGAGGATGTGGGTGGGTCGAGAACGGTAAGCACAGCCTCCGACTATAGGGATGTCCATTTAGGACAGAGATGAGGAGGAATTCCTTTATCCACAGGATAGTGAATCTGCCACAGGCAGCTGTGGAGGCCAAATAATTGAGTATATTTAAAGCAGAGTAACACACACAAATTGTTGGGGGAACAGCAGGCTGGGAAGTTTCTATGGAAACGAGTAAACAGTCGACGGTTCAGACTGAAACACTTCATAAAGACCTGTGTTGCTTAAGGGTTCCTGCAAATTCATCCCCTGTCCTAATGAGGGGCTGCGGTGGATGGGGTTGTGGGAAACGGGACAAAGTCATCCTCACCTGCCATCTTTGCCCCCTCCAGCTTCTCATTACGTCTACACACGCAGTTCACCCATGGGGTTTCCACCCCTCCCCCCTCCTGGTTCAATCTGCCATTCATCTCTCCCCTACTGGTTCCCATTATCACCTCCTTTACTGTCTCAAACCATCACACTGCCCCACTTCACACTCACAAATGAATGTGAACATTGTATGACGGGCCTGTTCCTGTGCTGTACTGCTCTATGTTCTCTGTTCCCAGTTTCGAAGAATAAGAGGAGATCTCATGGAAACACAAAATTCTTTCAGGGGTCAACAGGCAGGAGTGAGGGAGGATGTTTCCCCTGTCTAGCGGAAAACCCTTGGGGCGGCAGTTGTCCACCCGCTTTTTTCTTGTCAAATCAAAGGCCACAGAGGCCTTTCCCCCGATTCCTGGGGGCTGCGCTACCCGAGTCTCCCCCCCCATCCCCAGGGCCGCGCTGCTCGAGTCTCCCCCCGATCCCCGGGGTCGCGCTGCCCGAGTCTCCCCCCGATCCCCGGGGCCGCGCTGCCCGAGTCGCCCCCCGATCCCCGGGGCCGCGCTGCCTGAGTCTCTCCCCGATCCCCGGGGCCGTGCTGCTCGAGTCTCCCCCTGATCCCCGGGGACTCTCTAATTCTCTGCTTCTCCCCCCAGTCTCTGTCACCCTGGATGTGGAAACGGCGAGTCAATATCTCGAGGTGTCTGGGGATCGGAAGAGTGTGAGACGGTCCGGGACCCGGAGGGATCTCCCTGACACCGGGAAGAGATTCACAAACCGGGCTTGTGTGCTGGGATCGGAGGGATTCACATCGGGGAGACATTACTGGGAGGTGGAGGTGACGAGGATTCAGCTCTGGTGGCTGGGAGTTGCCGCAGAGTCTGTGGAGAGGAAGGGACGGTTCAGACTGAGTCCGGAGACTGGATTCTGGATCATCGGGCGGTATTATGACGTGTTACATCGGGATTGTGACGTGGACCGTGGTCCCCCCTCCCCCGAGTCCCGTTACCCTGCCGGTCCCATCCCCGGGAGGGTGGGAGTTTATCTCAGTTACGAGTCCGGGACAGTTTCATTTTACAACGCGAAGACCAAGTCCCATCTCCACACCTTCACTGGGAATAAATTCACGGGGAAACTTTATCCTTTCTTCCGGACTGGGAATCGAAACCAGTGGCTGAGAATCTGCTCCGGTTCCACTCCGGGTCTGTAAACGGGTCGGGTCCCGGGACCGGCGTCAGGAGTAAAGTCCCTGTAAATATAAATGTGCGGAGCGTGCAGCTAAATACGCGGCTAAGGAGATGGTGCAGGGGGGAGGGCTTCATGTTTCTGGACAATTGGGCTTTGTTCCCGGGAAGGTGGGGCCTGTCCCGACGGGACGGTTTGCCCCTGATCTGGAGGGAACTAACATTCTTGCGGGTAGATTTGCTAGTGCTGCTCCAGGGAACTTAACCTAGATTTGCAGAGGGAGGGGAACCAGAGTGTTAGAGCAGACAGTGAGGTGGAGGAGGACTGCGTGTGTAGACAGAAATAAAAGGTTTATACATGAGGTTGTAAATTAATTTTCAGAACTTTTGAAATTGTAGAAAACAAAGATTTGCAAAAGAAAATAATGAAGAACATGACCAGAACATATGTGAAAAAGTGGCTACTTCAGTTTTACACCTATCGCAATAATTGTTTATGTTAGGAAATATTTTGGATAGTCTCTCCTTTGTTAAATAGTAACAGTGAACAATTTTAAATTGAATTAAACACTCATTGGCACATATCAAAGAAGAACTGACAATCTTCATTAATAAAGATCATATTAAGTTCTCTCTCCCAAACTTGTTTAATCTTTAGTGATTAAGGGGATCTGTTTTTTTGCAGATTTATTTATTTTTATTTTGTGATGGTCGATTGATGACTTTGTAGAGTTAATTAGCAAATATTCTCTCATACACACTTACTGCAATATCTTCAGGTTAGACATTTTTACAAAAATGTTTATCTAACTTTCCATATATGCAAGAATCTGATTTGTTGGATACTATTTTAGATAGATAGATAGATAGATAGATAGATAGATAGATAGATAGATAGATAGATAGATAGATAGATAGATAGATAGATAGATAGATAGATAGATAGATAGATAGATACTTTATTCATCCCCATGGGGATTTTTTCCAATGTCCCATACACTTGTTGTTGTAGCAAAAACTCATTACATACAATACTTAACTCAGTAATAATATGATATGCATCTAAATCACTAACTCAAAAAGCATTAATAATAGCTTTAAAAAAGTTCTTAAGTCCTGGCAGTTGAATTGTAAAGCCTAATGGCATTGGGAGTATTGACCTCTTCATCCTGTCTGAGGAGCATTGCATCGACAGTAACCTGTCGCTGAAACTGCTTCTCTGTCTCTGGATGGTGCTATGTAGAGGATGCTCAGGGTTTTCCATAATTGACCGTAGCCTACTCAGCGCCCTTCGCTCAGCTACCGATGTTAAACTCTCCAGTACTTTGAATATGAATCCTTTAGTAAGAGGTTCCATTGGTAGAATTTATAATTTATTTTTAATACATTAATACAAAAAGATAACCTCTCACCTAAGGTTTATACATGATAGAAATATTCGTTGTTTCAGACGTGATAGAGGGGGAGGGATTAAAGGGGGAAGAGTGGCATTACTAGTCAGGGAAAATATCACAGCTGTGCATAGACAGGACAGCCCGGAGGGCTTGTCTACAGAGGCCATATCAGTGGAGCTGAGGAACGGAAAAGGTGTGACCGCACTAATAGGGGTGTATTATAGACCGCCCAATAGTCAGAGAGAATTGGAGGAGCAAATCTGTATAAAGATAGTAGACCGATGTAAGAAACAGGAAGTAGGGGATTTTAACTTGACTGGGACACCCAAACTGTAATAGGGCTCGATGGCTTGGAGTTTGTCAAATGGTTTCAGGAAAGTTTTCTAAATCAATATATAGAGGTACCTACGAGAGAGGATGCAATACTTGATTAGGGAACCAGACAGTCAGGTGACAGAAGTATGTGTAGGCGAACATTTTGGGTCCAGTGACCATAATGTCATCAGTTTCAAGTTAATTATGGATAAGGATAGGCCTGGTCCTCGAGTTGAGGTTCTAAATAGCAGAAGGGCTAATTTTGTGGAAATGAAAAAAGATCTAGGAAGAGTGGATTGGGATAAGTTTTTTTTTTCCTGACAAGGATGTGTTCAGTAAGTGGAAGGCCTCCAAATGTGAAATTTTGAGGGTGCAGAGTTTGCATTTTCCTGCCAGGATTAAAGACAAAGTTAACAGGCATAGGGAACCTTGGTTTTCAACGGATATTGGCGATCTGGTTAAGAAAAAGAGAGAAGTGTATAGCAGGTAGAGGCAACAAAGAGCAAATAAGTTACTTGAAGTGTATAGAAAATGTAAGAAAATTCTAAAGAAGGAAATCAGGAAGAAAAAAAAAAGACATGAGGTGGCTTTGGCAGATAATGTGAAGGAAAACCTGAAGGGTTTTTACAAGTATATTAAGAGTAAAAGGATAATAAGGGACAAAATTGGTCCCCTAGAAGATCAGAGTGGTCGTCTATGTGTGGAACCTTACGAGATGGGGGAGATCTTAAAACAGTTTTTTTGCATCAGTATTTACTCAGGAAACTGGCATAGTGTATATGGAAGGAAGGGAAACAAGCAGTAGTGTCATGGAACATTTGTAGATTAAAGAGGAGGAGGTGCTTGTTGCCTTACAGCGCATAAAGGTAGATAAATCCCCCGGGCCTGACTTGATATTTCCTCGGAACTTGAGAGAGACTAGAGTAGAAATTGCAGGAGCCCTGACAGAAATATTTAAAATGTCCTCAGCCACGGGTGCAGTGCCGGAGGATTGGAGGGTAGCTCATGTTATTCCGTTGTTTAAAAAAGGCTCCAGTAGTAAACCAGGTAATTACAGGCCAGTGAGCCTGACATCAGTAGTATGTAAATTATTGTAAGACGTTCAGAGAGATCGGATTTACAAATATTTGGACAGCCAAGGGCTGATTAAGGATAGTCAGTATGGCTTTGTGCATGGTAGATCGTGTTTAATGAATGTTGTAGAGTTTTTCGAGGAGGTGACCAAGAAAGTAGATGAAGGAAAGGCTGTGGATGTTGTCTACATGAACTTTAGTAAGGCCTTTGACAAGGTCCCACATGGGAGGTTAGTTCAGAAAGTTCAGACATGAGGTATCCATGGAGAGGTTGGAGAGATTGAAAGAGTGCAGAGATTTACTAGGATGTTACCAGGTCTTCAGGAGTTGAGTTACAGGGAAAGATTGAACAGGTTAGGACTTTATTCCTTGAAGCGTAGAAGAATGAGGGGAGATTTGATAGAGGTTTACAAAATTATGTGGGGTAAAGACAGTAAATGCGAGTAGGTTCTTTCCATTTAGATTAGGAACGATAAATACGACAGGACATGGTTTTAGGGTGAAAGGGTAAGCTTTCGGGGGAACATTAGGAGGAACTTCTTCACTCAGAGAGTGGTGGGAGTGTGGAACGAGCTGCCATCTGACGTGGTAAATGCGGGATCGCTCTTAAGTTCTGAGATTAAATTGGATAGGTACAAGGATGGGACACGGACTGGGTTCAGGTCAATGGGACGAGCGGAATAAAGTTTCCGCACAGACTAGAAGCACCAAATGGCCTGTTTTCTGTGCTGTAGTGTTCTATGGTTCTATGGAGTGAAATAAACACGAGATGAGAATTATCGATCGATTAACTTTAACTCGCTCACCGCATCCGTCAACCGAACAGAAACACCGGGGATTCAGCAGCAGCTGCGGGCGGCGGGCCCTGAGCTCCCCCGGGTCCTAAAGTCCACCCGTAATGATACCGGTTAAATGGGACAAGTGGGGGCGGTGCTGACCGGAAAAGACAGTGAAGATTGTTCATTAAGTTCATCTGCCATTTCTTTGTCCCCCATTACTACTTCACCAGCATCATTTTCCAGTGGTCCAGTATCAACTCTCATCTCCCTTTCACTCTTCAGGTAACTGAAAACTAAACTTTTAGTACCCTGATTTATATTATTGGCCAGTTTGCCCTCATATTTCGTCTTGACCATTCTTATGGCTTTTTTCGTTGCCTTTTGTTGGATTTTAAGAGCATCCCAATAATCCAACATCCCACTCACCTTTGCTACCCTATATGTCATTTCCTTAGGTTTAACACAATTATTACATGCCTTTTCCAGCTCAAACTGTGAATTGATTTAAAGTCAGTCCCATAATTTAATAGTTTTTATCTGAAAGCTATCTACCCTCGCAAAGATTGTACTGAAGACTGCATTTGATTTTTCTTCAGCCTTGTATGCTTCACATTGAAATAGTATGTGTTTCGACAGTTTCATAATGACAAAATGCACACAACACAGAAGTTTTCCGATTAGTTACAAGGCATAATTAAGCATAGTGTTGACATTTCTAAGTCATGTGAATATCATTCCTTCCCTTGTTTTAAGCCCTTCTTCTATAAACCCAACAGGTTTATGTATTCTGTAAAGGTGTCTGTCCTTACGTCCATTATCCTACGTCTTGCCATAAGCCCCTAATTCTTAACACTACCAACCCTTTAGCTTCTAATTTGCTAAGTGGAAGGTCTATATCCACAGCTTAACATTTAACAGCTAACAGTCAACCCCATCATTTCCCTCAACAGTGTGATGTGCAGGTCCCATAATGTGCAGACATATAAATCAAACTTTATATATGAAATACCGTTTGACACGTTTCCAACAGTCAATCTGACCTACTGCCAGAATGACCTGTTTAAGACTCATCAAAACCGAAATGTATTCTGAGCAAATTATAAGGACCAATTTCCTCCACCCACTGTAAGCCTATACTGTTGGCAAATAATTCTACTTCCTATGCTGATAAATGACTATAGGTCATTTCTTTATCATTACCTGCAATTCAGGCACACAAAAACAGCCACACCAACATCCCCAGTTAAATTATCTTCTGATTCATCTGTAAAAATTGTTACTGTAGGATAATAACTTTCATTAATATACTGATGAACCAACAGACTCTCAGGCAGAACCGAATCCGATTGTTTAACCTAAAATCAACTGAAGTCATTGGAAAAAACAAGGTGGGGTTACAGAGAAAGCTACAGTGGGACATATTGTATCATCAAGTACACCCATATTCCCAGCGTGGTAAGAACCCAGCCACCCAAAACAAAAAAACACTCTTCTTGTGATGTCCCCAACCGTCCTCCAGCACACCTTTAACAGGATGATCATTTTCTTGCCCCCGCAAATTAATCCAGTAATTTGACATCAACTTGAACCTCAGTTACTTTGAGGGCAATTGTCCCATTGCACTCAGTTTATCGAAAACAGGAGACAACAATACTGCACTAGAAAACAATCTTAAAGTCTGTAATTGTATCACATACAAATATTTTTAATTTGAAGATGAAGCTGATCCATAAGCCACACAGACATAATCAAGAACAGATCAAATTAAACAAATATAATTGGTCAACAAAGATTCTCATGTTGCACCCAAGAATACCCACATAGATGTCTGAGGATATTTAAAGCTCCTTTACATTTATCAATTATTTTACTGATAGGTGCTTCCATGTCAGCTTATTATCCATCCACGTACTGAGAAATCTTCCCACTGACACTTCCTCAAGATATTAATCATATAATTTAAAATCAGTTTCAAGTTTATTAATGCTGTTTGTAAACGATCTTATGTATTTTAACGACTGAAAGCTTAAAATCCTCATCAATCTGACCTATTAATTGTAAATTGTAATTAATACCTATAATCTATAAAGCTACGTCATCTGTATATTGTGATTTACCCAGGGTATCCCATTTTCCCATCTCAGAGAAAATATCATTAATCATAATATTAAATAACGAAGGGCTACAAATACTGCCTTGTGGGATCCCATTCTTTATCTCATAGAAACACAAACATAACATGCCGACCGGTACTTGGACAGTCCATCCAAAAAAAAACTCAGAAAAATTATACAATGTCCCCCTCACTCCTAATTTAATCAAAAGTCCTTTCTTCCATATCATTTCCCTTTTCAGTATCAAGAAATACTGCTATTTATTTAATTGTGCTTTCCGAATATCATCTTCCAAACCTAAAACTGAATCTAATGTCATTTCACCCTTCCAAAATCCACTCTAATAAAACACTTTATCACCACTCTTTCCAAAATATAACTCAAGCGCTTGATTACCATACATTCCATAAGGTTACATAAATGAGACATTCACGATATAGGCCCTTAACTAGAAGGATCAAATGGGGATCTGCCAGGATTTAGAATAGGCACTACTATTTCCATTTTCCATGAGGAAAGTAGATGCACAATTCAAACATTTAATATTTTCACAAAAGAGAAATATGTACATTTACAATTTCAAATATAACTCTTTCCTGGGGATACCTGACCTGCATTATTAATAAACTTCTTAAATTCATTGGGAGTCATGTGTTCAGTTCTAGTGGCCTCACTGCAGGAAGGATGTGGATACTATAGAGAGTGTAGAGTAGATTTACAAGGATGTTGCTCTTGGAATGGAGAGCATGCCTTATGAGAATAGATTGAGTGAACTTGGCCTTTCCCTCCTGGAGCGACGGAGGATGAGAGGTGAACTGATAGCGGTGTATAAGATGATGAGAGGATTTGACCATATGGATAACCAGAGGCATTTTCCCAGGCTTGAAGTGACTAACACGAGGGGATGTAGTTTTAAGCTGCTTGGAAGTCGGTACAGAGGGAATGTCAGGGGTAAGTTTCTTACACAGAGAGTGGTGGGTGCATGGAATGGGCTGCTGGCAACGGTGGTGGAGGTGGATACAATAGGATATTTTAAGCGACTCTTAGATAGGTTCATGAAGATTTGAAACATAGAAGGATATAGGATCAGGAAATCCTAGGCAGTCTCTAGAGTAGGTTACATGGTCGGTACAACATTGTGGGCTGAAGAGCCTGTAATGTGCTGTAGATTTCTGTGTTCTGTGTCAAAGACAGGCAGTGGAATTAGTTTAAATGGACTGGAGGACAGCATGGAAAGGTTGGGCCGAAGGGCCTGTGTTAGTGCCGTAAGGGAGGGGTTCTGTCCCAACCATCGACTCTATTCCCCTGAACAGATGCTGCCTGACTTGACAACGTTCTTGAAAAGTTACATTCAGTTCCGCTTAGCATTCTGTACAAAGGATGTTTTGTGCTGGGAGAGTGCAGAGGAGATTCATCATGATTGAGGGGGCTTCTGTTCATAAGTCCATAAGGCATAGGAACAGAATTAGGCCATTCAGCCCATTGAGTCAGTCACCTTTCCATCATGGCTGATCCAAGATCGCACTCAATTCCAGATATCTGACCTCCGGCCATATCCTTTGATACCCTGACTGATCAGGAAACGAACAGCTTCCGCATTGAATATACCCACACACTCGGCCTCCACCGCAGTCTGTGGCAGAGCATTCCACAGTTCCAATACACCTTGGCTAATAAAAAAATAAGCTGCTTACCTCTGTTTGAAAAGGTGGCCCCTCAACTTTGTGGCTGTGCCCCACCACAGGAAATACCTTCTCCACATCCACCTTATCCAGTCCTTTCAACATTCGGTAGGTTTCAATGAGATGTCCCCGCATTTATCTGAGTTCCAGTGTGCACAGGGTCAAAGCTGCCAATTGCTCCGCATATTGTAACCCCTTCATTCCCAAATCATCCTAGTGAACCTCCTCTGGACTCTCTCCAATGACAACACATCCTGTCTGAGATGTGGGGTCCAACACTGTTGACAATACTCCAAGTGTGGCCTGACTAGTGTCTTATAAAGCCTCAGCATTATCTCTTTGCTGTTATATTCATGGGGCGAAATTGGACTGTGATGATCTACAGGGGGATGTTGGAATCCGAGCTCATATCTCCCAGATAGTGGTTCCATTGTCAGGCAGTTATGTTGCAGTTGTATAAATCTCTAGTTTAACCACATCTGGAGAATTACATTCGAAGACAGGAATAAGGCGGAGGTTTCGGATGGGGAGTGGAAGACGCTTAACAGGATGCTGCCTGGATAAAGTGAGACCGGACAATCTCGGGGAATTTTCTCCGGAGTGGCAGAGGCTGAGGGAGGTGTGACAGACGTTTACAGGAATGTGAGAGGCACAGACAGAGTGGACAGCCGGGATTTTTTCCTCTAAGGAGGAAATGTCCAATGCCAGTGGGCATGCACTTCAGTAGAAAGGGGGAACACATCCTCCTTGGTCCTTTTTGCACTATTGAAGTATTTTGTAATTTAGTGTAATTTTGTATCTTTTCTCTGCATAGCTGCAGTTAAACAAAAACAATTAGAAAAGACAATGATGTCAAAAACCTGACTCAGAATGTTTTCAGAAGATTTGCGTTTCAAGTTTTGTTTTTCATTCCCATAGTGGTGGGTGTCTGGAGTGAATGTCAGGGGTGGTCGGGGAGGCAGATGTGATAGAGGCTATTAGATACCACGTGAATGTGAGGAGAATAGAGGGATGTGTTCCTTGTGTAGGCAGAAGGGATTGGTTTAGTAAGGCATGAAGTGACCAGTTCAATTGGTTCAGAACAACACAGTGAGCAGAAGGGCCTGTTCAAGGACAAGTACAGCAAGCACAGCAGGTAAACTGGATAAAGTGATCCCTCTTAGGGAACAGACTGTGACGTCAGTGGATATATGCCGGCATCACAGTTCTCTCACCAAAGATACTTCACTGCTGGATAAAACGAAGTTTGTGATGTTTATAACCAATGTAATGAATTGTCCTGCTCAGACATCTCATCCTGCTGAGGAAATTAAATTTATTGTGAAAGCTGCAGAAAGGTATCTTGGTGTAACTGGTGTTTTGTGGGAAGCTTTAAATGAAGTTTTGTTGGGTGGGGCCTCTTTATCCCAGTCTACTTGGGAGCATACACAATAGGATTAAAATATTGCAATGAAATGCAAGAACTCTGATTTATAACGGTCAAGACTTTAAGAAGTTCATTTCTGTTTTTCAGTTTCTTCGGATGTTATATCTGTTCAGGAAACCAGCACATTTTAAGTTTTTATTCCTGTGCAGGATTATATTGTCGTTAGGCTTGACAGGTTAGTTGGTAGAGGGGTGGTGTTGCCAGTTTTATAAGGAAAGGGACAGGGTATAGAGTTTTGAATGGGAATAAAATAAATGACGAACTTGCAGTAGAAATACTTGATTCCACAGTATGTATGCAATTTTCTTTTGTGAAAATATTAACTTTTTGAATCGTATTTAGAGGTTTGGCCACCAACTTTCCTGATGGAAAATGGTTGTAGTAGTGCCCATTCTAAAACCTGGAGCTCCCCGTCTGATCCTCCTTGTTATAGGCCAATACCATTAACGTCTTATTTATGTAAACTTGTGGAATATTTTGTGATATTGAAAAGGCAAATGATATTTATTGCAGGCTGGACTTCTGATTAATTTTTGGAAATGCAATTGAGGGGGCTATTGTACAATTTATCCTGATTGTCTTTATTTGGACGTCTTGTAAAGGTATGGGTGTGCAAGTATGACATTGAATTCATTTTTATATTTAGATGATGGTATTAGGAAAGCACAGTTATATATAGATGTTGTAACAGCAGTATTTTTACTATTCAAAAGGTAGATGGTATTTATGGAAGGAAAGAATTTTAATGAAATTGTGGAAGTGAGGATGGAGGGGCGATTATCTAACTTTTTCTGAGGGTTTTAATTGGACGTCTTGTGTCAGGTATGGGTGGGCAAGTTATATTCCGGTTGTTATGAGATAGAGATTGGGATCCCACAAGGCAGTATTTATTATTTCATATTATAATTAATAATATTTTTCTCTGAGATAGGTTTTGGAGTTTGTAAATCACTATATGCAAATGATGGAAGTTTATGGGTTCGAGGTAGAAATTTCAATGTTACTGTATATAGGATGCATTCGCTATTAGTGAGGTCAAACAGTCGGCAAATAGATGGGACAAGTTATGTGTTTTACAGACAGGAGTAATGAACCTGCAATTGATTGGAAATGATAGGAACTGATATGGTCAAACTCCTGAAAAGGTGTCAGTGGTGAGATTTCCAGGCATGTGGACGGATAATAAGCTGACATGGAAGCACCGGATCAGAAAATAATTGATAAATATAAAGAAACATTAAATATTCTCAGCTATCTCTGTGGGTATTCTGGGGTGTTACATGAAAATATTTGTTGACCAATTTTGTTTGTTTAATTGGATCTGTTCTTGATTATGGTTGTGGTTTATCGATCAGCTTCATCTTCAACTTTATTATGTTTGGGTGTGATACAAGCACAGGCTTTGAGATTGTGTTGTGGTGCAGTCAGGTCGTTCCCTGTTTCGGCTTTACTGCTTGAAATTGTGGAGTTTGAATTTAATGTTAACATACTGGATTAATTTAAGGGGGAAGAAATGATCATGTTGTTAAAGGTGTGTTGGAGGACTGTTGGGAACCTCACAACAAGAGTGTTTTTAGTTTGGGGTGCCTGGGTTCTTATCATGCTTGAAATATGTGTTTGTTGGTGTTAAGGTCGAACCTGTTTCACCGTCTCAATCGACTTTCCTCCATCTTTTTGCTCCCGAACTCCGATCTTCACTCTCCACTGATTTTTAACTGGCAGTATTATAACGAAACTGCCGGCAATGACATTTTAAACTTTAGGCACTAAATAAAACTCCACCTTTCAACAGAACTGCGTCATAATATTGGACCTCGCAGTAGTATGGAGTCAGAAATGGAAAATCCATCAACGAACTGCCCCTACTTTTATACCATATAACCATATAACCATATAACAATCACAGCACGGAAACAGGCCATTCCGGCCCTCCTAGTCCGTGCCGAACTCTTAATCTCACCTAGTCCCACCTACCCGCACTCAGCCCATAACCCTCCACTCCTTTCCTATCCATATACCTATCCAATTTTACCTTAAATGACACAACTGAACTGGCCTCTACTACTTCTACAGGAAGCTCATTCCACACAGCTATCACTCTCTGAGTAAAGAAATACCCCCTCGTGTTTCCCTTAAACTTTTGCCCCCTAACTCTCAAATCATGTCCTCTCGTTTGAATCTCCCCTACTCTCAATGGAAACAGCCTATTCACGTCAACTCTATCTATCCCTCTCAACATTTTAAATACCTCGATCAAATCCCCCCTCAACCTTCTACGCTCCAATGAATAGAGACCTAACTTGTTCAACCTTTCTCTGTAACTTAAGTGCTGAAACCCAGGTAACATCCTAGTAAATCGTCTCTGCACTCTCTCTAATTTATTGATATCTTTCCTATAATTCGGTGACCAGAACTGTACACAATATTCCAAATTTGGCCTTACCAATGCCTTGTACAATTTTAACATTACATCCCAACTTCTGTACTCAATGCTCTGATTTATAAAGGCCAGCGTTCCAAAAGCCTTCTTCACCACCCTATCTACATGAGACTCCACCTTCAGGGAACTATGCACTGTTATTCCTAGATCTCTCTGTTCCACTGCATTCCTCAATGCCCTACCATTTACCCTGTATGTTCTATTTGGATTATTCCTGCCAAAATGTAGAACCTCACACTTCTCAGCATTAAACTCCATCTGCCAACGTTCAGCCCATTCTTCTAACCGGCATAAATCTCCCTGCAAGCTTTGAAAACCCACCTCATTATCCACAACACCTCCTACCTTAGTATCATCAGCATACTTACTAATCCAATTTACCACCCCATCATCCAGATCATTTATGTATATTACAAACAACATTGGGCCCAAAACAGATCCCTGAGGCACCCCGCTAGTCACCGGCCTCCATCCCGATAAACAATTATCCACCACTACTCTCTGGCATCTCCCATCTAGCCACTGTTGAATCCATTTTATTACTCCAGCATTAATACCTAACGACTGAACCTTCTTAACTAACCTTCCATGTGGAACTTTGTCAAAGGCCTTGCTGAAGTCCATATAGACTACATCCACTGCCTTACCCTCGTCAACATTCCTCGTAACTACTTCAAAAAATTCAATAAGGTTTGTCAAACATGACCTTCCACGCACAAATCCATGCTGGCTACTCCTAATCAGATCCTGTCTATCCAGATAATTATAAATGCTATCTCTAAGAATACTTTCCATTAATTTACCCACCACTGATGTCAAACTGACAGGTCTATAATTGCCAGGCTTACTTCTAGAACCCTTTTTAAACAATGGAACCACATGAGCAATACGCCAATCCTCCGGCACAATCCCTGTTTCTAATGACATCTGAAAGATCTCCGTCAGAGCTCCTGCTATCTCTACACAAACTTCCCTCAAGGTCCTGGGGAATATCCGGTCAGGACCCGGAGATTTATCCACTTTTAAATTTCTTAAAAGCGCCAGTACTTCCACCTCTTTAATTGTCATAGGTTCCATAACTTCCTTACTTGTTTCCCACACCTTACACCATTCAATATCCTTCTCCTTAGTGAATACCGAAGAGAAGAAATCGTTCAAAATCTCTCCCATCTCCCTCGGCTCCACACATAGCTGACCACCCTGATTCTCTAAGGGACCAATTTTATCCCTCACTATCCTCTTGCTTTTAATATAACTGTAGAAGCCTTTCGGATTTACTTCCACCTTATTTGCCAAACCAAACTCGTAACTTCTTTTAGCTTTTCTAATCTCTTTCTTAAGTTTCCTTTTACATTCTTTATATTCCTCGAGCAATTCCTTTACTCCATGCTGCCTATATCTATTGTAGACATCCCTCTTTTTTCGAACCAAGTTTCTAATATCCCTTGAAAACCATGGCGCTTTCAAACCTTTAACCTTTCCTTTCAACCGAACAGGAACATAAAGATTCTGTACCCTCATAATTTCACCCTTAAATGACCTCCATTTCTCTATTACATCCTTCCCATAAAACAACTTGACCCATTCCACTCTCTCTAAATCCCTGCGCATCTCCTCAAAGTTAGCCTTTCTCCAATCAAAAATCTCAACTCTAGGTCCAGTCCTGTCCTTCTCCATAATTATATTGAAGCTAATGCTATTGTGATCACTGGACCCGAAGTGCTCCCCAACACATACATCTGTCAGCTGACCTATCGCATTCCCTAACAGGAGATCCAACACTGCCCCATCTCTAGTCGGTACTTCTATGTATTGTTGCAAAAAGCTATCCTGCACACATTTCACAAACTCTAAACCATCCAGCCCTTTTACAGAATGAGCTTCCCAATCTATGTGTGGAAAATTAAAATCTCCCACAATCACCACCTTGTGTTTACTACAAATATCTGCTATCTCCTTACACATTTGCTCTTCCAACTCACGCTCCCCATTAGGTGGCCTATAATACACTCCTATCAGTGTTACTACACCTTTCCCATTCCTCAATTCCACCCAAATAGCCTCCCTAGAGGAGCTCTGTAATCTATCCTTCCAAAGCACCGCCATAAGATTTTCTCGGACAAGCAATGCAACACCTCCTCCTCTGACCCCTCTTACTCTATCACACCTGAAGCAACTAAATCCAGGAATATTTAGTTGCCAATCACACCCTTCCTGCAACCATGTTTCACTAATAGCTACAACATCATAATTCCAGGTATCAATCCACACTTTAAGCTCATCCACCTTTCTTACAATGCTCCTAGCATTAAAATAGATACATTTTCATACCCTGTTGAAAAACTGTAACGCGACCTCTACAGGCAGGAAATAACGTCACTCCACCATCACAAGACCACTACCTTAAGTCCAGTATATCTGCAACACCACTGTCACGTGACGAGTACAAGATACCCACGGGTAGGTAACAGTTGGGTTATGCAAATTGGCCCACAGTCACATTCTCGGTAACCCCACTTTGTTTCTTTCAATGCCTTTATTTGATTATAGGACACACGATTTAATGAAGTCTAATGACTCTGTTCTGCCTGAGAATTTGTTGGTTCAGTATATATTAAGAAAATTTATTGAGATAGTTTAACCGTTTTCCCAGAAGAATCAAAATATAATTTAACTCGGAATGTTGGTGTTGCTGTGTTATGTGTGAATTATTGGTAACAATAAAGAAACGACTTAGCAACCATTTATCAGGACTAAACATCAGAATCACTTGCCGTCATTTCGTGCTTACAGTGGGTGGAGGAAATTTGTCCATGTGAAGGTGTAATTTGTTCAGATTCCCTTTTGGTTTGAATAGTCTTTTGAAGAGTCTGTCATTCTCGAGCAGGTCAGATTTACTGCTGGAAACTCATCAAACATTGTTTCATATTCAAAGGACTGGATTCGGTGTGTGCACTGATTTGGGGTGCATGAAGACACGGTGAGCAGTCGGGTCCTGAGGAGTCGGTAGACCAGAGGGATCTGGGAACAC
The DNA here is from genome assembly GCF_048418815.1 of Hemitrygon akajei. NCBI lineage: Eukaryota > Metazoa > Chordata > Chondrichthyes > Myliobatiformes > Dasyatidae > Hemitrygon > Hemitrygon akajei. The sequence continues at coordinate 4,487,666 of NW_027331920.1, forward strand.
AGATTCATAATTACTTGAAAGTGGCGTCACAGGTAGATAGCGTCGAAATGAGAGCTTTTGGCATATTGGATTTCATAAATCAATGTATTGAGTACAGGAGATGGGATGTTACGTTGAAGTTGTATAAGACGTTGGTCAGGCCTAATCTGGAGTATTGTGTGTAATTTTTGTTACCTGCCTGAAGGAAAATTATCAACAAAATTGAAAGAGTGCAGAGAAATTTACAATACGTTTGCTGGGACTTGAGGACTCGAGCTTTAGGAAAAGCTGAGGACTTTATTGCCTTTAGTGTTGGAAAATGAAGGTGGATTTTGCAGATTTATATAAAATTATGAGTGTTGTTGACAGGGTAAATGCAGGCAGGATTTTTCCTCTGAGGTTGGGTGAGATGGGAACTGGAGGTCGCAGTTTAAGGGTGAAAGGTGAAATATTTATGAGGAACCTGAGTGGGATTTCCTTCACTCAGAGGGTGGTGAGGGTGTGGGAAGAGCTGTTAGTGGAAGTTATGGATTTCACTGCAGAGAAGTTTGGATCGGTACACGGAAGGGAGGGGTATTGAGGGCCATGTTCCAGCTGCGGTTATGGGACTCGGCAGAATAACAATCGGTACGGACCAAATGGGAAAAAGGGTTTGTTTGTTTGTTATAGTGCCCTCTGACTCCAAATAAAGTGTCCATGAAGGGGAACTGGTTGTGTCTGTTGTCGGGAAGCAAGCGATGTGTTTTAAGGCTTTCCTGCTAGGGATAGAAGTGAATATGTGCTAGACATCCAGGTCAAAGTGAGGCGATTGGGGCCCAGGATATTAAAGTTTTCAAAGAGCAAAGAGACACAGACGTCCACATAGGTACAGGTAGGTTCTCGTTCTCTCTCTCTCTCTCTCTCTCTCTCTCTCTCTCTCTCTCTCTCTCTCTCTCTCTCTCTCTCTCTCTCTCTCTCTCTCTCTCTCTCTCTCTCTCTCTCTCTCTCTCTCTCTCTCTCTCTCTCTCTCTCTCTCCCCCTCTCCCCTCTCCCTCTCCCTCTCCCTCTCCCTCTCCCTCTCCCTCTCCCTCTCTCCCCCTCTCCGCCCCCAGGTCTCCACTCTGTTCGGTCTGCATTCAATATTCGGCGGGTTTCAATCCGATTTCTCCCTCACTTTTCTAAGCTCATCGAGTTCAGGCCTGGAGCCATCAAGCTCTCCTCATAGGTTCAGTCTCTCCTTCCCTTGTCAGCCTCCCCAATGCATTGCGGAAAGACTGTCCGAGCTCTCCCCTCTTCAGAATTAAGCCCATGATATTTCTGTATCACTGACAAGCAATAGAATGTTATCCAGTTCCCTGAGCCAGTGTCCACACATCACTCTGGTGTCCTGAAGGGTTTCCTCCACACTCGCCATCTGTTCTCAGTAGTTACACCATCACGACAAAGACTAAGAGCTGTCTGCTCGCTGGCCTCCGACACAAACACTCACACACACAAAGAGATGGACAGACACACATGTGGACACATACAAACACACAGAGGTGCAGACGCATATAGATATTAAGGAATGCATTTGAAACTTTGAACTCTCTCAAGATGCAGGCAGCTATTTTGCAAATTGTTTTGAAATTAATCTTGCTCCTGGAAAATCTAATGTGCCTGTGGGGATATCGTCGGGTTTGGGGGTGCACATGGAAATGGGGCACACTGATTCGCGGATGTGCGCATATTTCAGGATGTGTCGGTGCATTTGGGGTCCGCACGGATTTCGGAGCGTTGATGAATTTAGGGGTGACATGTCACCTGCGCGTTTCAGGGTGCACATGGATTTGGGTTTGCACACGGATCTGGGTGTGTCGGCGGATTTGGGGGTTTACAATGTTTTGGGGAGTCCGTCGATATGGGGGTATGATGATTCTCAAGGTTGTTTCATTTATCAATAATTTAATAACGAATGCACTTTGAACTGTGATTTTTCTATTTAATTTAAGCTTCTATTCTGTGAATTGTTTGAAGTGAGTCTTGTTCTGGGATAATCTAATGTGCATGTGGGGGTGTCGTTGGGATGGAGTGTGAACAGAGTTGTTTATGTCGTTAGATTTTAGAGTGTTGGCAGGTTGGGGTGAGCACGGAATTGGGGGTGCAGACTGATTAGAAGATTGCGCTGACTTAGGGGTGTTTTAGCGATTATGGGGGTGCAGAGTTATTTGTGGATGTGTGCAGAAATAGGGGGTTGTCAGCGAATAGGGGGGTGTCAGTGGATTTAGGGGCATCTACTGATATGAAGATGGGTTTGCGGACGTGCGAAGATTTGGAAATGTCAGAGGATTTGGGGTTCCACACGGATTTTGGGATTTGGTAGACTTGGAGGTGTTCATAGATTTGGGGTGCGCGCGTATTTCACGGTACTCAAGATGTGGCGGTGTGGTGAATAAAAAGTTGTTTCATTATAGATGATTTTGACAATAAGTGCAGCTTGAACGTTGAATTTTTTTCTTGCTAAATTATTAAGGCGGACCTGTTTGAAATTATGCTGGCTCTGGTATAATCTGATGCGTATGTCGGGGTGTTGGCGGGTTTAGGATGCACATGGAATTGGGGTGCACACTGATTCGGTGGATACAGATTTGGGATTTGCGCTGATTTAAGGGGACGTCAACGAATATGCGGGTGAGATACACCATGTGGATGTGGTTTTGAACTTTGTTCTTGCTATTTTTAAGGTGGAGGCAGCTATTTTGAGAAGTGTTTGAAATGCTTCCTGCTCTGGGCAAGACTCATGTGTAGGTGTACCACGGATTTGGGATGAGCTAGGATTTGGGGATGTGAGAATATTTCGGAGTTTGTCAGCGAATGTGTGAGTACACAGGGATTTTGGTGTGTCACTTGTTTTGGGGGTGCACACTGATTTGAGGGTTGAATGAGGGTTTGCCGGTGAGCAGAGATTTATGGGTGTACACTGATTTGCAGGTTCATGTAGAGTTGGGTGTAATGGCGGATTCGGGGTGAACACTGACTTTGAGGAGCTGTTGGATTTAGAGATGTGTCGAATCTCAAGGCTGTTTCGTTTATAGAGAAACGCAACATGAACTTTGACCTTTGTGCTTGTTTTTAGAAATGGAAAGCAGCCATTTTGTGAACTATTTGAAATGATTCCTTCGCTGGGATAATCTAATATGCACGTGGGAGAATCAGCGGGTTAGGGTGCGCAACGGATTCGGGAGTGCTGACGGATTTGTGAATATGCGGTCAATTAGAAGTGCTTTGTAGAATATGGAGGGTGCACAGGGATTTGGAAATGCGGACAGGAACGGGTGTTTGCCAGATAATATTAGGGATACATGCGGATTGAGGGCACACATGAGCTTAGATGCACCACGGAATTGGGTTGCACGCATATTTTTGTGTCGGTGTGAATTTCAGTGTGTGCAGAGATTTGGGAATATCAGTGGATTTCAGGGCGCATACGGATTTTGGGGGGTTCACTGGATTTGAAGCATACATTGGGGTGTGTATGCATTTCATGGTTCCGAGGATTTGGAGGTGTGACGACAATCAGACTTGTTTTATTTGAGATAATTTAACAACAAATGCATGTTGAACGTTGAAGTTTGTTCTTGATATTTTCTAAGCCAGAGGCAGTCATTTTCTGAACTATTTGAAATGATTTTGCTCTGATCCAATGTACAGGTGTGTCTGCTGATTCTGAGCTCTGACGAATCTCAATTGTTTCATTTGTACATAGATTAATAATGGATGTAATTTGAATTTTGACCTCTGTTCTTGATGGTTATGGTTCAGGCAGTCATTTTGTGATGTGTGTTGTAATGATAGTTCAAGAGCATCTGCAGTTTACGGAGACAGATGGGACGGTCTGAACCGAGGGGATAAATTGACCACGATGGATACGTCAGGCAGGGTCAGGCAGGTAGATCCACACAGAGACACAGAAACACGCTACACAGAACTGCACTTTCTTATCCGCCTCTCCAGTGCTCCGTCGTGTTCTTTAACACATACGTGGTGATATGATTGAAACATACTTAACCCCCTACTAGACTTTATGGCCACGTATTACGATTAAGGGTGGGCCCTGGACGAGCACCGAAATGTTCTGACTGTCACTAAGTCAGTGAAGATGTTGGAGGGTTTTGTGGATATGAAAATGTTTATTCACTATCACAAGCAGATCTTTTCTTGGCGACCCCCCTCGTTAGAGTCCCCCAAGCAGAAACTATTTCAAGTGTTTATACTCTCGAGGAGAATGGTAAGAGTAGGTGATTCAATACAATTTTACAAGCTACAATGACACAATTTACTTCAATATTCTGTGTCTCTCAATTGGCTCCATTGAAGTACATATTTACAGTGGGAGCACATTGAATTGATAAGAAACTACTGAAGGTTCAGGTCACCTTTTGTTGGGACAAACTAATTCACACAAAACAGTCCAAACATTGCACTAGTTAATTATTTAATCATAATCTGTCACCACGGGGATTGCACCCGCCTGACATAATTGGTTTGTAAGTAATTTTAAGTTATTTTAAAATCTGTTGATTTGTGTCCCTGTGGAGTCGCTAAATGGTTTTAAAACCCCCAGGCATGTGCTGCCTCAACATTTCATTCTGAGAGATCGCCTTAGTACAGGGGGTACAGTTCACTGGACAAAGAAAATGCCTGCATTGTTCGATAGGTACAGAAGTGTGGAGAAAATATTCTACGTGTTCATCGCCGTCATTGGAGTTCCTGGTGAGTGAGCAGAGCAATTCATGTTTCGTATTTCTGTGTGTGAACCACGTGAATCTGTTTATGATCATTTGACAAGCTTCTAGCTTGATGATCATTGCACAAATATCCGTCAGAGATATTGATCCTGTCAGTTCAAAACTCTGATTTTTCATATTTAATGCAAGCGAAGCTAAACTCCTGTCTCTCATCAAACTCGCGGGATCGACTCGAACGTTGTTCTTGCCTTCAATGACACCT